>NW_027105124.1:89396-99545 GCF_000696795.3 Halyomorpha halys
AATACAATTAAAAACTATAGCAAAATAAAAATAATAAAAAGAAGAAGAAAAAAACAAATGTAGAGGAAAAAACTATTTATTTTAGTTTTGCTCTTGAACTTAATCATACTTATTTACATTTTGTCCAGAGTTCTCAAACAGCCCTGCCACCCAACTGTGGATGGCGTCGCGCCACTGCTATGTAGAGCTAGTGGAGGCTGGGTCAGAACTCTGCCACAGCCACTCAAGATATATGAAGAAATTGGTCATTGGCAGAACTCTAATAGAGTGTTTTCAATAGATCTCGGGGCCATTGTCGTTTCAACCTTCTGGGGAATTGTAGGGATGGTAGAAGCTGGATAGTGATAGTTACAGACGATTATGGTGATGAGTTAGGTAAAAAGGAAATTGGAATCTGGATGGTATGCGATCAAGAACAAATGGGATGTTCTTTTGTCTGCAGTGAATAAGACATCCAACGTGTTGTATGGATTACCCCTTTTCCTTTTTGTATCATTTCGATCTGGAGCAGTCTTAACTGGTGCCGAAACTCAGGAACTTTGGACGCCGGAACAATGTTTAGTATATAGAAATTTATGTTTTCTTTCTACTCTCTGAAAAAATGCCGGTAATGGAATATTAAGAGCTGCAGTCTAAACATCGAGGGCCTCAACTTTAACAACCACCGCTAATCCTGCAGGAAACCAACCAGTAGCTGCAGAAAACCAACCTCCGGCAGAAATTCAG
Source organism: Halyomorpha halys (assembly GCF_000696795.3). Classification (NCBI taxonomy): domain Eukaryota; kingdom Metazoa; phylum Arthropoda; class Insecta; order Hemiptera; family Pentatomidae; genus Halyomorpha; species Halyomorpha halys. The sequence goes on from NW_027105124.1 coordinate 90,123, forward strand.
CCACTACCAGGAAATCTTTTTAGCGCAAGCTCATGTCTCGACGCTAGAATCGCACGGCAACTGCCCAGGACTTAAAAAAGGCAGTTTCCGACCTTGAAAGGTTCAACGGGGAGACAGGGGATTTAAGCCATTTCTTAAAAGGGGGTGATCGACTGATTGGTAGAACAGATGCGAAGACAGCTAAAAACCTGCTCGACAGTGAGGATGCTGGAGACATTAAGGCCAGCAGTTGTCTGCAGGGAGAAAAGAAGTATCCTCAATCAAATTCAAGCTGATAAGCTGACATCCTGGAGCGTGGTCAAGGCGAGACTGGAAGGCGTTTGGAGGCGACGGTGGGCCCCTGAAGAGGGTATTATGTTCTATTTCTGCATATAAGTGTTATTTTATCTTCTATTGTTTTAAAAGAAAGTGTTTCTTTTATTTAATTAATATTATTGTATTTTTTAAATATATTTTTATATATCTTTTTCATTTGTATATTAATGAGTTTACAAGGAATGTTCGTAAACTGGCGTGTAGGAGTTACAGTCAGCGTTTGTTTAACATACCTTCAGAGAAACATTTTTCTTTCTTTTGAGGTTTTCAATTAATATTTTCAATTTGGCCACTTAACCCTGAATCACCCTATATATGTATGTATGCATGTATATAACTTAAGTATCGGCGAAAGCCAAATGTCAAAAAAGAGAAGAAGGAATAAGATATAACACGTGTGAACTGCTGTAACATACTATATTTATTGGGTTTGGTACATCTCTTTATATACATGCGATCAGCTGATCTCCTCAGTCAGCTGATCTCCTCAGTCAGCTGACATGGAAGTAACCGGCTGTAACTTATATGTATATATATATATTTCACTTTCTTTTTCATATGTGATATGTTGATAAGATTGATGTTACCGAGCCTGCAGTTATTACTACAACACCGACATACGTCGTGGTCAAAGTTAGCTCGAACCCCAAGGTTTCTTACGTCCAGTATAAAGCTGACATCCCCTATATTGAGAAAGAGCTTATCCCCATATCTCTAGGCGTCCCTGAGTCACTCCTTTACGTAACAATCAAGTTGGGCAGTGCTTAACTTCAGTACTGAAGCTACAGTACCTCTCTTACACACCAAAGTAACTTCAATAATTTATTAATAATTATGTTAAAGAAAAAAAGATCAAGTCATAATTGCGCGGCAGAGAATGGTAATAGTAGCATTTCATGTTTTATCCTAACAAACATATACCCTATCAGCTTGAGTGAGTGTGAGTGCAATGTTCGCAATTTAGGAGTTTATCGCTAGACGAAATCTGTAGGGACCAAACGGTCCACCAGGCAAGCTTCAGGGCAAATTTGTGATCTTATCTGTTGCCAATGAGGACTAGATATAGTCTATGGGTCTCATACATCCCCGATAAGGTAATGACCAATATTACTACAGCTATCATGGAGATGAGACAACTTTTATATGGTATTAGGTTCAAGGTATAAACTTTTTGTCCTTGTTCGTTTAGTTTAATTGATTATATTGTGTACGCAATGGCCTTTTTATAATCAGAATACATGTCATAGCGCAACAGTTGCTCCAAATTCGACTGAACGAGAGATAGTGGTATGGAATATGAGTGATGTGTTCCTTTAATATCTGATGGATTTATTTTTATTAATGTTTTACTTAATATATGTAAATAATATTTTTATTTATTGTGAAGATTAACCAGCAGTATCATCTCATCAATAGTTTTAGCAATAGATTATCCAATGATACAAATATTTCTCGCTAAATCATTTGTCACCTGTGACTTAATCGCTTTTGAAAGGAAATGGTCACACGTCATGACAGCATAATTTGAAACCTATTAAACTAAATATAATATTAATAACAAATTCTAGTCAGTTATTTTAATTAGTTTTTGAATTCTACAACTATACATGTTTCAAACGGATCACATTTTGAACCACATGCTACATTTGTCTTTTCACTAGTAAATTTGATTGTCATTGCAGTGATTTCGAATCTAAAACCTTTTTGGAATAAATTAATTGAATGAGATTCTAACTGTCGTTGAAGAATACCGTGGTTCGATGAAGAGCTGTAGAAGTTGGTTACCATTTTGAAACATAATATCTACAATTGATTTAGTTCAATGCTGAATTATATCAAAAATATTTAATAAGATAAATTTACAGACATTTAAAACAACCATTTGGTAAAAGGCACATCCATAGTTCTATTAAATTCTGTTTAATCATTGCTCAATATCTTCACATTAATTTTTTTTTTTTTTTTTTTTAATTTGGAGTTCTACCAATGAGTACCTTCTCCACAAGACTTTATCATACCATGGTGACATAAACATCACATTTACTTGTAAAGTTTTGTTATACCATTGTAAATATTAAAAAAAATAGATAAATAAATTATGTAAATAAGAGCCTGTTAATGGAAGTACCAATTTAGTATTTTTAAAAGTTATTATTGAGAATAGCATTGCATCGAGCGACAAGTATATTAATATCAAAATTATTAGTTGCTTATCACTTTCATTACTATAAAAAATATTGAATGTTTTTTATTTTAATTAATGAACCAAGTATTTATTTGAGATGATGACAAAGTTGTACTAACGAGTAAAGATTTAAATTAATACTTGTTGCTGCAGAAATGTATACATTACACATAGTAGTAACAACAATAGTGCTGCTACTGAACCTAAACACTAATTAAAATTCATATCACTCCGGAACAAACTGGAAATGGCTGCTCATCATGAGTTTGATGAACTGTTAATGGAGTCCTAATGTAGTTTAGGATTTCTACGAGATAAACGCATTAGTGGAAATAATTAAACTTCTAGATTGTTTATGATTTATGTTCTGTCACTATTCTCCGTAGTATACTTATATGGGATGGAAACCTGTTTTTAATTTTTTTCACTCTGATGTAAACATTATATATAATTAAACTGTATAATCTACAAAAGTAGTTTTTGATGTAATTATTTCAGCATTACAAATAACGTAATATGGATATGTTGGTTTATAGATTTTTTTTTAAAGTTATGTGAACGTTACTGTTTTTTTATTTAACAAAATAATTAGTGAATGTGAAGCTACAAAAATTGCAGAAATGTCCAAATCTATAGTTTAGTTAAAGTGGCAACACAGGCATACACAAGTGTAGTTTAGAAGAAACACCTTGGGAGCATTTCCAAAAATGAATTTTTGTTAGAACGAACATGAAAAGCCTCGATGATAAAAACCTTTAGTGAAATACTATTATTCAGTATTGTTATATCAACTAATTTTTATCAAAGATTTAATCAGTTCCTAACTGAAAAAAGTAGCAATTGGTAGTAACTTTAAAAGTATCAGCAGTAGGTACTCTACCACTCTAGTTCAGCTTAATATAAATATATTTTGATAATCAGGGCGGTCTTTCGATATTCAGCTTCATGAGATGAGAAGGCATATTTGGTAATAAATTTTTTATGACTACAGAAAAGTAATCATACTTTTTATTCGAAATAATCCTTTAGATACTTTTTTCTAGATGTATTTGCAAAAAACTATTTCTTAGCCTGAGGAAATGTTAGACAATATGCCCAATATTGGATCATCTAAAAGCTAGTAACAGACACTTGTAACAAAGTAATGTTATATAATTTAAAGTATTAAATTATCAAATACTATGTTAAATTGTGAGACGCGGAAAATTATATAAATCATTAAAACGAAATAATTTCGGATAATCACGACAGATTAATTTACTAGACAATAATAGCACAGCCTTTAGTATTTTAAACATTTTTATTATAACAATCGATGATTAATAAAAATTATTTCGTCAAGTTTTAGATGCCTATTATGAGTATATTTCTCTCTCTAATATTTTTTTTTCTGTTGGCACTTAAGACTTAGAAAATCTTTGGCCTATTCACGGTGAAGATTAGAGGGAAGGGTCACCAGTACGCCCGATCTGTGAATTGCTCTTGTAGACTATTGAGCCATACAAACCCGGGTGGAAGGGGAGGATTAGGCCAAAGATTGGTCTGGGGATCACCCATGTTGGGCGGTCACCCATCCAAGTGCATACCATGCGCTCGACGCTGCTTCACTTGGCTAACTATTGCAAGCGTCGGCCCGTACGGCTACCCTAGGCCCATTTCTCTGCCAGTGCTAGAACGTATCTCAAGTTGATTCAGTATTCAATAATTTATTCCATCAAAATCTAGAGTAAATTAGATTTGAGAGACGTTTACCAATCTATAATTATAAGGTAGAACTGGCGCATTCACCTTATCTACATGTTATTGTCCCCATTCAGAGCACTGTGAAATATCTATAGGCTGAAGCAATGTTATTGGTGGCTTTTAAGATAAGTAAGCCTGGAAGTAGAATTTCTTTTGAAACATGGGATTTGATAATTAACCTGAGGAGATAAAAAGAAAAATACATTTCCCGATTGAAAAATCATTTCCAGAAATAAGAGTAATGATAAAAATATATTATTTACCATTTGAAACCAAACGTTTGTGCCTCAAGGAAGAGCAAGGATTAATTTCAACTTAATGTAGTTTTTTTTCACTTTCATAGATAATGTTGTAAATTAGTTATTCGGTTACAATAAATTACGATGACAGTAAATATTGATGTTGATAGTGTTTTTAGATGACGTACCACCCCTAGTTAATCGATATTCACTATGTGATATGAAAAAAATGCCTGGGAAAGCCATTTCTTTGGAGCTCTTCTCAACCCCTTCGAACTCATTGTGAATGCATTAACTATTACTTTAGAACGTTTATCCCACTGAAGTAAATAAATGATCAGGATACTGGGAAGGTGATTGTTTGTTCTATATACAGGAAGGATGGGTACTGTGCTTTCTATTGAATATTGTTTCATCGACCACTAAAAAATTCTATAATCTATTTTATATTAAATCACTTTACTTCTATATTCAGAGAATTCAGAGCATGAAATTTTTTTTCTCCTGAGAAACTATTTAAAGCCAGTTTACCATCCTACAAGCATGTAGCACGTAAAATATGGGGCTGAGCAATGTTCCTAAATGGAATAACTGCCACTCATGAGAAAAGACTGTGAGTGTCATAGAATTTGAGAGATATGTATTTGAGCTTACTGCCGTCCTTGAGAAAATAATTCTAACTATAATTTAATCATTTTAAGAAAAGTAAAGTTTTATATATTTTTGTTAGACCTCACCACAATTAGGCAATAATTTTCGCGATTTTGTTTAGGGCTGTCATCAGTTTCATGACTCGATCTAGAGCTGCTGAGACAAGATTAACTGATTGAATATTTAACTAAGCTAGGTAGAATGCAGAACCTAGTATTAATAGCAGATAGGACACTTAAGTATTAGGATACTTTGTAAAAGAGGGATACTTGTAAAAAATCATTTTGAAACAAAATCATTTTATATAATGATAAACATATGACGATTTGACTTGAAATGAGGATGATTTTTTCCCCTTTCCGCCTCTAAAAAAAACAAAACCAGCAATTTTGATGTAAAATTTTATCTTTAAAAGATAAAAATTCAATAAAGGAGGTCATTAAAAAAAAAAAATTTTATCATGAAAGCCGTAACATTTTCAATCAATTAGTGCAAACGGAATCTAATATAGTTTTCCAAATAAAATCAGATTTCATTCTAAAACATTTTCGAAGCAAAGTTGAAAATTTTATAGAAATAATACTGAAACGAGTTGTCAATCAACGATTATACCCCAAAGAATCAAGTCAGTTCCAACGGGTTGTGTCAAAATAAAGGCAGAAACACTTCTCTGGTTTCATTTAAACAATATGAAAACAAAAATAAAAGAGTTGGCGTCATTTGTTTATCTGGAAGAAAATATATGATTTCTTAACAATATACTACAATGCATAGTCTTATTTACAAATAAAGTAAATAGGACAATTGACCATAGGATACCGTCAATGATAAAATGTCCCGTGTAATTTCGATTTGTCAGGTTAGCATAATTTATGTAGGCCACTTTAATGTTGTAACAATAGCTAAATTATCCTAGAACACATATTATAACAACTACGCTCAGTACATAGCTGCTTGTATGAATTAGTATAACAGATGTAGGATGTCACAACCGATCACATAAATTTAAACAACAATGCTTAGTAGCCGATAGACGGACAAGTTACATATTTATGGTTAACCTGTAGCATCGCCGACTTTTATTTCAGAAAATTAAAATCTTGTTAGTTTCGTTCTTCAATAATCAGCAGTCTCCCTGGAATAGGAAGTAAAGAAAATCTGCTCCGATATCAGAACCGTTTGGGGACTACACCGGAGCGAAAGCCTAATGATTCCCTTTCGGTCGTTAACGAGTCCTTCCCCCGGATTAGCCTCGGATGTTTTTGCCCCAGAGCTCTTGGTAATCGATATTAAACTCGATTTAACCATTCTACTGGGCCGAGAGAAAACCGTTTACAACCGTTTTATGGTTTTATTTTTACGGTTTGAACTGAAGCCAGCGGTCATGAAGATGAGTAGAATCGTTAACCCGTTTCTTTTTATATACTCTTTTCCCAGAGTCATCATCCTCTTAGGGGCTTATCGGCAGCAAATTTATTCAGTCCTCGATTTCCACAGTAAAAATATTTATCTAGGCCATCTTAAGGGCTTTAGGGTCTACGATAACACGTCTACTTCACGCCACTAGATTGGAATCGACTCTTGTTGAACTGTCGAGCCAGCAGATAAAAATGGTGTTTATTAGCAATAGTTCAATTGAATTTAATTGAAAAACAATTTTCTTACGGATATAAAAAGTTATTTGGTACAGTTTTTTTTTTTATCTAAATAAAGTACTACTATTCCAAAAGACTATCGCCGTCTTAACATATACAAATAAAGCAAACAACAAAATAGAATTACATTCCATAATAGTTTTTTATCAAAATAATTAAGGATAATTAAAAAATTTTATTTACTTTCAAAGTAGGAAAAGCATACTAGATTTTACAAAGTAGAGTATAAAATGATTGTAATAGTATTTTCAAGCTGAAATTGATTTTATTTTTTTCAGTCATACTCAAAATATATTACATCAAGGCAATTTATATGAGATTAATAATCCAATTTATTAATCAATTTCTTCGGAAAACCTTTATTACCTGGACTATGTAACTATTCCTACATTTCAAATAAAAAAAAGGAAGAGGTCCAAAATGACTTATAACTTAATATTTATTACCATGGTTGCCTGATCTTGATTTTATTAAAATATTCAGTACTTTAAGTCACAACCTTTCAAGGTGATCATAGCATCAAAAATAATAGAAGGATTCCCAAATTCCCCGATCCCCAATCCTCCAAATCCCCCTGCCCCAATCTTCCCAACCCACCCTCTCTGATCTCTGAAATCTTAGAATTAATAAAAAAAAACTTAAATCGAGCAACATTGAAGAAAAAACTCAAACCGGGAATTATCATAATTAATAATTACTTCGACGAACATTGGAACGTTTAAATGCATAGTTCCATACAAAGGTTTCCTTATAAATTTTATAAACTGAGAAATGGCGACTGGCATTAAGCTCAAGTACTACATCTTTGTTATAATGATTTTGGACGAACACATCAAAGTCTGTTTTAGCCGGGTTTACTGGGATTTTTAAATAACTCAGTCATTATTATTTTAATCCTCCAGTTTTGGCACCATTCTTCAAGGGTGGTAATGTGGGATTAGAGGGATTGGGATACAATGGAAGGATCATTATTCACCCTCTAATAGTAAAAAGAAACAAGTTAATTTAAAAAGGGACGAGAGAAGAAAATAGAAAAATAAAAATAATAATAATGAATAAATGAAATGAGTAATAATAAAAAGTGAAATCAATGTAGTATGACTATGAATTAATTTTATATTTATTAAAATTTATAAAATAATGCCTTGTAGCAGTCTGGGCTTCAGTCTTCAGGTTGAGGTTGGGTTTCCCAGGTTGTAGGTCACTGCTCCTTTAACTGTCGGCAACTGGGATTGGAACTTCATGAACAGTTTTTTGATGTAATCCTCTATTGACTCCATATGTAATTCGCGATGCAATTGGCTATTTCTTATGAACCAAGGAGCATTAAATACGATTCTTAGGACTTTATTTTGAAAAGATTATAGTTTTTTCCTTTTCGTGAAGGATGCCGTTCCCCAGACTTCACAGTCGTACATCAGCAGTGACCTGAGAATTGTTTTAAATATAAAAATGTTGTTTCTGGTTTTAGTTTGGAATTTCTGTTTAGGATAGAATAGAGCATTGCTAACCTTGCATAAGTTTGAGTTAGTTTAATGTTGATATGGTGATTACAGGTAAGGCGGCGATCTAGGTGAATTCTCAGGTATCTGTTTCACTGTTTCACTGGCAGGATTCCATTTCGCATTTTTACGTTTGAGGATTAGATCCGGTGCATCAGGTAGGCGTCGTAGAGTAAAAACTTTTGAGTTACATTTTTTAATGTTCAAGCTATTCATCCATTTAGTGAAATATTGTTCTAGATCATTAAGGTGGCTTTGAAAAGTCTTTCTAGCTATTATTATGTCATCATGTTGGGAGAACACAGCTGTATTGTCAGCAAACATAGCTATGGAGGTGTTTGTGGACTGGACGATGTCGTGAATGTAAAAGTTGTACAAAATGGGAGAAAGGACTGAACCTTGTGGAGTACCGGCATGGATTTGTCTGAGGGTTGAATTTTGTGATTAATTCTGACTGAAAATATTCTACCACTGAGAAATGAGCTCAGAATATTGTATAGGTATTTTAGAGTGCCTGCTTTCTTTAGTTTATAAAGGAGACCTCGATGCCAGACCTTATCGAATGCTTGTTGGAAATCTAAGAACGTTACTTGGGTGTCTCTTTTTTTCGAATCCGCTAATTATAAATTCCGATAGTCTTGCCAGTTGGTGAGAAGTGGAATGACAGTATTGAAAACCGAATTGAAAATCAGGAATTATTTCGATGCTCTGAAAAAAAGAATTAAGATGTTTTTTTATAACTGATTCCAGTAATTTTCCAAAAATGGGTAATAAACTGATAGGTCTAAAGCTGGTGATTTGTTTAGCGTTCTTATCAGGCTTGTGAATTACTATGAGTTCGGCTTTCTTCCAAGTATCCAGTACGAAGGCAACTGTTAAAAATCGACGTGATAAAAACGACAGCTTTCCTGGTTAACATTTTGATTGCTATGACTGGGATCAAATCATGGCAAGGACTTTTCTTTATCTTGAGCTTTTTAATCAGGTCCTGGATTTCTTTTGGGGACGTGAATTTAGGTTGGAGTTCAACTGTTGCGAGGAGGAGATTGACACATTTGTCAATTTGATCAGTGACTAAGTTCGGACGTATTTCTGTGCTGAAGAGTGTTTTCTCAAAGAAACTGGCAAACACT
>NW_027105124.1:99595-106783 GCF_000696795.3 Halyomorpha halys
GAGAACACAGCTGTATTGTCAGCAAACATAGCTATGGAGGTGTTTGTGGAGTGGACGATGTCGTGAATGTAAAAGTTGTACAAAATGGGAGAAAGGACCGAACCTTGTGGAGTACCGGCATGGATATGTCTGAGGGTTGAATTTTGTGATTAATTCTGACTGAAAATATTCTACCATTGAGAAATGAGCTCAGAATATTGTATAGGTATTTTAGAGTGCCTGCTTTCTTTAGTTTATAAAGGAGACCTCGATGAGGTCCCCCCATAGTCCCCTCCCCGACTATGAGTTCGGCTTTCTTCCAAGTATCCAGTACGAAGGCAACTGTTAAAAATTGACGTGATAAAAACGACAGCTTTCCTGGTTAACATTTTGATTGCTATGACTGGGATCAAATCATGGCCAGGACTTTTCTTTATCTTGAGCTTTTTAATCAAGTCCTGGATTTCTTTTGGGGACGTGAATTTAGGTTGGAGTTCAACTGTTGCGAGGAGGAGATTGACACATTTGTCAATTTGATCAGTGACTAAGTTCGGACGTATTTCTGTGCTGAAGAGTGTTTTCTCAAAGAAACTGGCAAACACTTCAGCTTTTTTGGCGTCACTGGTGATGAATTCATCTATTTAGTTTCATGTTTGAGGTGAATCCATTAATTTTTTGTGAACAGGGTTTCTAGTGCACATCCACTGTCTCCTTGCATGATTTTTTTCTTTAATTTTTAGCAGTATCGATTTTGGGCAGCTGCCAGAATATATTTTTCCCCTTAAATGGAAAGGTCCTACAGTTACCTGTGTAACAGTACAGTGTAAACTGTTTGAGATCGATTCAATTAACGTCGTTACACTATTGTCTATTTCTTGAGCGGTAGGGAAATTTTTTTTTCAGTTCTAATTTTTCATCGACAAGAATGTTGTACTTTTCCCAATCGATTACTCCATTAATGAGGTATTTTTTCAACGTTTCATTGTTTATCTCAGTTGAGAAATTAATTAATACAGAGATATGTTCCGAACTTAAAACTGTAATCACTTGAGAAGAGAAAGGAAAACTAAAATTTTTTGTTAATACAATTTCCAGAATATCAGATTTACAGCCTGGTCTGTAAAACGTAGGTTCATTTGGTGGGTGTATTTGGATATTGTGCCTTGAGCAAATATCAAGTAAAGTATTTTCGCTAGTATTTGATTTGCGGCATCCCCGTTACAATTTTACAATTTATGTCACCTAAAACTAATGTATGGTTCCCTGGTGGTAATAGTTTTAAAATTTCGTCTTGAATTAGTTTTTTAGTTGGAGGTTTATAAACTGCTGTGACAACGGTAGAAAAAGACGAGTTTAAACGAACCGAAACAACCTCCATATTAAATACGTTGGTAATGATATTTTCAGTGAAATCAATATTATTTTTGATTGTTAAGTATACACCACCAGAGGGAGTCGAACAATCTCTGTCATTGCGTAAAATTTTGTAATCAGGGATCTTCAATTTGGTTTATTGGGGATAAATTTGTCTCAGTTATACAGGCTATATCGATGAAATTTGATTCAATGAAAATTTTAAACTCATTTCTTTGAGAAGATATGCCATGAGCATTCCAGTTTAAAAATTTTAATTTTCTTAATTCCGTACCCATAGACGAAAAATGAATATCTGAGCATTCGTTGAATAATATATGATTTGTATTAAAGCGCAGTTAGTCAGGAGAGAATTAGTAACTGTAGATAAGCTGTTGTTTATTTGATGATCAATTTATAAAGAAAGATGCTACAAACGTGGATAGATGAGTCATAATATATGGTATATACGGCTTGATAGCTTCGATTATAATTTTACTTATTGAAGACAATAAATTTTCACCATTTATTTCGTTGTCTTGATTAACTGTGGACTGAGTTTTTGGTTCCGGTGGTTTTGATATTGGTCTAATAACATCAGCATATGAGTTCTCGAAGTGATTTTCGTGACTGGCCCGCTTGAATTAGTCTCAGCTTTACGAATATTTGGTTCTGAAGGTGAGTTTATTTTATTTTTAAGGATTTGATAATATTTACATCCCTTGTAATTAGCCGCATGAGCTAGTCCGCAATTCACACAAAATGGCTTATCCGTAAATTTTAACGGACACTTTGAAAAATGGTGTCTACCTTTGCCCTTAACACATCTCGGTTCCAAATGACAATAGTTCTTTGTATCACCGTATCTTTGACAATTAGTACACATAGGAATGTCAATGTTTTTGTGTTAGGGTTCTACTATAATTAGGCCAGAAAATAAATGTTTAAGATTAAAAGTATCTTTCGCCTTTTCATTGTTTTTAAGAGATACTGAACAGAGTGGAGTAGGTTTTTTATCCCTATTTAATATTCTGGATACATAGGCAACTTCGAACTGTTTTGATTCTAACTCGACCTTTAATTCGTCTTCGGTAATACTGTAGGGAACCTTTCTAATCACTGCGTTCAAATATTTATTTTTGTCCATTGAGAATGTGTGGTATTCTATTTTTTCTTCATCATAATACTTAGTTAAAGTCCTGTAATCTTCGATATTAATTCGATAGAACATAATTTAATTTGTTTTTCTTGATATCCAAAATTTACCATCTTCACGCCCGAAGCGAAACAGGATAAACAGGGGGGAAGGGGTAGACAGACTGGTAAAGGAAACTCCTAATTGCATTGGTTTTGTCTGGCGGGATCGCAAGTTGTTTTTCAAACAAACAGCTCCTGTTCAAAGGGATTCAGATTCAGATAAAAACAACGCGACCGAAACCAAACAAACTGTCGGGATTTAAGGCTGGCCGGGCCAACCCGATAAATTGTTCTTCGGTCCCTCCTATAAAAATGTGGCCAGAATATTTTCTTTCTAATGGACTTTTAGACTTTTTTTTTAGGTAAATATAGTTTTTGCTCCCCTTTATACCGTATAACAACGAGTTTTAATACGTTTCTAAAATCCAATCAACATCACAATTAATCTATACAATCACCATATCGTAACATCAGGTTTTAAGCTGAACATCAAAGGATATTTATGCAATGGACTTGGTTAAAACTGTTAAAACTGCATTCAATAATTCTACTAAAATTGGCTATGCATTTAGCTACCCGGTGATTAATATTCAAAAGGCCTCAACATCACTTGCTGTGTAACAAGAAATTTGACGTAATAAAGAGGTTTTCCGATGATGGGATAAGTTAAGTGCAAAAACCCATTAAAATGTAAAACGTCTGAGAAACAATACGTTTTAGTTTTAAAGTAAAATTATAGGTTTCTATCAAAGTAAAGTTGTAGTTAAAAGATAGATAGCATAATAGATGATATGAAAGGTACTCTGAAATTAATAAAACAATCTCATTTGGCTTGGATAGTCAGCTTTACCTTTCTATAAACCTATACCACCCACGATTCTATGAAATTCCCATAAATAATTTGATTTGAATATTGGATGGAATTTCAGAAATACCTTTGTAAACAATGTCACTTGAAACACCATAAAACAGTTTGAGTATGGCTTAATTTAAAAACACACATACACACAAACAGAGGGCTAGTGTTGCCGAGTGGGTTAAGATGCTTGCAATAGGCTATCAAAGTGAAACCATGTCGAACATGGTTACTACTTGCATTAATGAACCCCCGAAACGTGTCTCGGCACTCCTAACGGAAAGCCACACTTCTCTCCTCCATGAAACTGGCCATTACTTATCTTTAATCAAAAAAATAAAATCATTCGGTAGAGTGAATGTATAAATATGTTATTATTATTAATTTGTATTTTACTTTCATTTGACTAGTTCAGTAATAAATACGATTGACTACAGACATAGTTAGTATTATTATTATTTTCTATCTATAATGCATCGAGAAAATAGTTCAAGACTTAACTTTTGAGGATCTTGTTATTTTTTTCATGACATTAAATAATATTATCCAATCTATTCAATGGATTTAATTAATTATTTTTGTATTTTTTTGTCAGTATAAATGACCGTGGACGTTAAAAGAGTTTCATTTTTTTTTTCGGTTGGTAGATCTTTAACCATTTTCAGCAGCTTCCCTAATCTCTATCGAACTTGGGTGATAGCCTTCCAGTTAATTCAACGGTGTTCAGCCATATCCTTCTTGATCCATCTGGGCTCTAGTCTCCCTCTTGGTCTGGTTCCGATGACCGAGTCCTTCAAGGTTAGATGGGTTCTTTCCACCCATTGTAACCACTTTGTTTTTATATCAAGCACAATTTATGGCAGCGTCTCTAATATTAATTACTACCTCATATTCCTTCCCCAAATCCCTAATTCCTTGTCACGCTTTTAGCCCACTATCGCCTGAGAACTTAAGGCAGTTTCCTTGGTGAAGTCCTGACTTAACGTCGAATGCTTCTCTTCATGAATCAATAATGTACATTCGGAGCTATTTATGGAATCTTCTGGAAATCTCAGTTTAGTTGACAGAGCCATAAGCCGCTTTAAAGACAATCAATAAGGGGAGAAATAGTTATTTTACAACCTGATACCTGTTAAGATCTTCAGTTTCAATTTTCCTCAAATAGTGGTTTATAATAACTAAGGGGTATGCGAAACGTGAATGGGAAATCATTTTGTCTAATATCAAGATCAATCAAATAAAAAATATATACCAAGTCTTCAACTTATAATATGAATCCTTTTCCAAATAACAAATCGCGCAAGGTTTGGCATAAGCAATTTGTGACTTTTAAATTGAAACCACGCCTTTCTTGAAGAATTATAAACAAAAACGCAGTATTTTTGGAACTTATATGTAAAAAAAAACTACCCGTTTTTTAAAATTGAAGTAAAAAAATTTTCTGCTCCCATATTTAAACAAGTCCATGTATTTCAATAACAATTAATGCAATTTTCGAAACACAAAACCACATCTTCCTAGTAAATTTGAACCTTCTGTTATTTTAATTTTTAATTTGAAATGTTTGTAGTAAGTAACGCAGACCAATAATGTTCGTTTTTAATATTAAGGACCCCTTTAATCGAAAAAATTATTTTCTCTTATAAATAACAACTGTTGAATACTTGCATAAACATGAATATTTACAGCAGGGTGACTCGTTGGAATATATAGTTCAGGGAAGTTAAAAATTAATAGCAAAAATTATTCCTAGGATAGCAAACATATTTCGTTTTGATCCAAGAAATAATTGTTGCTAAATGCATAGTTTCATAGAGCTTAGGGACACTCTGTCTATAAATTCATGTTTATGCAAGTAGCTTTTACTTGTTATTAATGAGAGAAGATAAATTTTACGTTTTAGAGGGTTCTTGGCATTACGATCACAATTTAAGTGTGATACTGGTATGTAAATATTCATAATATGTAAACATTGGATATAATTGAAGTGGGTTGTAATATCATATTTATAGTCATAATTAGTCTTGAACAAGCAAGACGTTAAACATTTAAATTTTTAATTCTTGTTTTAGAGTAGTAAAGCTTTGTTTGTAAACCTCCCTCTTATTTTGAAATATAACATATTCTACAGCTGCCCTGGTACTCGGTTATCTGATATGGCCCTCTGTAAAGTACTCCGAACAATGATCGTAAACTTATCCTGTACTATACAATAACATATAAAAAATAATAATAAAGAAAAACCATTTTAAATAACTACAAGAGTGTAACAAAATGCCTCATCTAAAAACACAAAAAAGAACATAAAAATCTATACGTGATTTGTTAAAAGAATAACACGGAAATTCATTTGTACAAATAAAGAATCTCTGAGATTTATAATAATTTCTTCTTTTGTGGTGATATGGGAATTCCAGCTTCTTCTGACGTAGTTGTAGGGATTTTTAACTGCTCGCTATGTACTATCCGTCTGTTTTAATGTTCACTCAAACTCTCAATTATGACAGTATTATGCTTCACTAAGCACTATTGCTGAGTGTGTGAGAGTGTTTTGAAGCCTCTCAATCCTTCCTCATCTGTTAATATGTTCCGGAATATGGATATCCAATACTACATCTAATGCCTTCATTTGATATGCGCATCAAATTCTCTATCTCCATTCGACGATATTTTGTCAGGGACCTCGTAATATTCAAACCAAAGAACTTCACACTGCTTCCCTACACTACCTCTGCAGCCGGTATTTCCGACAAATGCTATAGCCGACATTTCCGAACCTTATGAGCCGTCACAATTAGCTTGGACGCCTTCTTCAGTATATTTTTAAAGGGTAAGAGGTATTCAACAATTTTTTGAAGAAACCGTCGGTGTTCATTTAACGTTCCGAACAATCTTCCCATCTCTTTTAGATCCTTCGGCCAAGCCATCCCCTGCAGGGCTTTCCGCGAAATCTTTGAGCCCAACTCCCTTATCCGATGGAACACGCTACTCCAATGTTAACCGCCTTCGTCATCGGCCTTACTGAATAACTTGATATTCTTATGCGACTGGCAGACTCATTCATAGAATACTCTTAGAACTTCGTCAATGAAGCTTTGGAATATTACGGGATTATTTTTCAGGCCAAAATTCGTATTTCTTTATGGCCATCTTACTAGTAGTATGTGACATACTTGGGGCTCATTACAGAAATGCACACCTTATTCGAACCTTGGTGGAGAGTGAAGTTTTTATATTGTGGGATCGCCACAGAAATTAAAGTCAACGCCAAGACGTGGATTCGAACCGGCGCCGCTGTAGTTCTTAAATTATGAAGACCTTCTCCTCCAGTTATTCGGTTAGGAGTGTTTTTTTTTTTTCAATAAGAATTTTCTTTTACAATTTTTAAACCCTAAAATGTACTGTATACAAATTAAGATTAGTGACATTACTTCCAATTCTTCACTAACTAACCACTAAAACTAACTCCCATATATTTTGTGATAGTACTAGGAAAGAGTATAATCGAGATAGGTAAGTGTGGGTTATTTGTTTTTTCCAAACTTCAACTTTTATCTCCAGCAGTTGTCATAATTACTTTTGATTTTCATTTCATATATTCATTATTATTGTCAAACATTAAATCTGGTTTCGTTATTAGCATGGAGTAACATGAATTAAATTTTCTGTTAATACCTTGATTCTTATATTTTTATATGATGATTATTTCCTTACAGATTTTGTTTGAAATTATTTCTTGCTGTATATGGTATGTTTATATTAACTATTTGCATTTTACTTGATTGTCGAGTTCTACGTATAAA
>NW_027105124.1:107168-113440 GCF_000696795.3 Halyomorpha halys
GAAATTTTAACAGCCGAACTTTTACGAAGGAATCAGTATAAACTAATACAATCATCAAGACGGAATGAACTTTCAGGATATGTTTAACAAAGCTACAGTCAATTTCAAAGAAGTAGGTTCATACTGTTTAAGAAAAATATCTAGTTTTAAATGTTATTCCATTCTAAAATTGATGCCTGAATCAGTAACGCGTTGACCAGTTAGCTACTTATAATCATTATTTATCACATTATTATTTTATTTTACTTTAGTTTTCACACTCATTATTAATTGAAAATATATTTTATTATAATTAAGTATGTTTGTAACAAAAATTAATATTTCATTGCTTCAATAATTGAATGAGTCCATTAAGGATAATTGCCGAGGTCCACTTCATAATATTCAACCCCTTATGGGATAATAATTCTACCCCCTCCCTTCCTTTTGCGGTCAGGGCCTTGAGTGCGACTTGAGTTGAGAGAAGTGGAGTCGTATTTCAACTGAGTAAAGAGCCGATGAATATAACCGCTCTAAGCCCAATGTAGCGTGGATTTTGTTGGCAAACAAATATTTCTGGTTTTAACTCTCAAGTCGAAGGAGAGCCGGCTCTAATACACTCATTTGTCATCTCGTTCCTTTCTATTCGAGTACTACTTATCTTCTAATGGCCGTCTCCATTCAGTTTCTTTCTTTTCTTTACAGAGTAAAATAGCCATTTTAAAAGGTTTGTTGTTCGAGGCATTGGGGCTCTTGGTTGTCCTGATATGAGTTTTAGTCGTATTGTAGGGACTTAATGTATTTATTATATTTATAAAGTTGATTAAAGGGGTTCAATTAACTAGGTCTCTTTTATCTTGTATTAGAAATACTTAAATTCTATTCCATGTGTTTTTTTTTAATATTATGCCTTGACCATCCCCCCCCCCAAAAAAATGGCCTATTAGAATTGCAGAAAATTTCTAGTACAGTATGAAAAGGACTCCTCTAGTTGGTGATGGATTTCAAATTATATATAAGTTATACTAAAATAGAGATACTACTATACCAGTCAAGAGCAATTTGTACTCTTAAATAAATATTTACATATTTTTTTAAGTTTTTATAGTTATTCAATTTTTTTATTGGTTAAGACTTCCGACTACTTGTAATATTTCAAAATACTATTGACATTTCAACTATCTTATTACTACAGTAATTAAACACCGCTGCATCTTCGAGGAAGGTGAGGTCCATAGGTCCCTATTATAAACAAGAATGAGTCCTTCATTACCCCTAGTAAGGTCACTTTCTGTATAATTTCCAACTTGGTCTTCTTTTTTGTGGAAGATTTGATCCAAGGTGAAAATCGCACTTCTCATAATAATTAGTTCTACCTCCTTCACCTGAGGCCTTAGAATGTGTTACCAATACCATTGGTAGAATTTGCCACGTGCCAGGATAGAATTTCAGCCAAAGAACTGACATTATGTATGAAATAATAACCCAAAAGGACAGCTGAAGGTGGCTCTGAATCCAAACAGGTTTTCCTGCATAAGTCAATAAAAGATTGATTAAAGTTGTTATACATATATCATTCAGCCCATATGAATATCTTTTAAATTACAAATTGTATAACTGAATTTATCTGGAATCCCCAAAAAAAGTTTTTACTTGTAATTGGCGATCCTACGTGCCTATTCTTGTTCGGCAGAAATTTCTTAATTATTCTTTTAATTACAAAGAACCTTATATGTTACAAAATCTAAATTACGGCTTGACTAAATGGATAGTAATTTAATACTTGCAAAGTGAAAAGTGTTGATGTAGAGAAATAGAAATATAGTACCTAATGGCTAATTAAACTGAATAAATTAATTCAGTTGAATCATTTTTTTTTTTCATGTTTACTTTCCTTTTATCAAAAATATCAAACCGAGATTAGAGGATCCTTTGGTCCAAAGTTATTCAGTGATAAAGTCAGCAAATCGTGTATGTTTTAAAACTAATTTTGGAAGGTTTAATTTTACCTTATGATAATCTATTAGAAAACTTGTTGAAGAAAAAAATATATAAAAATTGGAAAATGGACTTTTGGATGAAGGGTTTTGGGATGGATGAATCGATGTATATTTTTCAAGAGATTTGAAGTTTGACAATCCATCCATTGTTCGTAATTTATTTCTCCTCAATGGCATTTGTATTCAAAGAGAACCCTTCACTTTCCAGAGCTCCAATCCACTAGAGCACTGCCCAGAGGCTAACTATTTATACAGAAGAGGCCAGTGGAGGATTTATCTGAAGCCCTGAAGACGTAGGGTCTATCGATCAGGCCCAGGACCATTTGTCAACCCGCTGGCTTGGCCACATAACTAATTCACCTTCTAAATGCTAGATTACTTACCCCTTTCCCGTCCACGGGCTATTGATGTGATTCTGTCGGTCTATCGAGTTAGCATGATTATTTCATTGGCGGATAGTCGGATTTGTAGGCAAGGTGATTCCAATACTTTTTTTGCCTTTAGTCATAAATATTTTGGTGGAATACATTGATCGATTAGATTGCTAAACGGACACATTTCTTACTCAGGTTGTAAGTTATAGCTTCGCTAGAGTTTTTCCATTTTAATTTTTTAATGTGATCTTAGGGTTAATTTTAACCAAAATCAGTGAGAATGAATAATATCCATTGATATTTTAGACGTACAAAGAGATTCCTTTGCCTTTCCTGAACACCTAAACCGCCATTCTAAAAAAAAAGTATTAGAAAAATTTAATTTGATATTAAACCAACAAAAATTATACAAATAACATTTACGCTGTGCTATTTCATTGTATGACAGTTTGGTTAAGCTATATGTTGAAAAAAAAAAATATAATTGTATTAAATGGCATTAAATGTCTTCGACTGTACATCTCTCTGAATCAACTAACTAAAATTAGATTTTTATTTATTGTTTTATAGTTTTTATTGAAGAGTAATAAAACTTAGGACTACTAATCTGCTACAATTTAGGGTAGTAAGTATTAGCGTTCTAAGCATTCATTCATACGATGCATACATAAAAATAACAGGTAAATGAAATGCATATGAAAACATTAATACTAACCTAACATAATAAATAAATATTATAAAATAATAAATCTTTATAATAAGGACTGATTCAATGATTTTTATACAAAATAAATAAAATTAAATTTAAGTAAAAATAAAATAAATAAACTTCCGCATTTATGTACTCAAAATAATAATACATAAACAAGATGAGAGACTACCTTTATGCGTCTTTTCCTCAAAGTTTTTTTCTAATTAAAAGCTTTATTTACACCGGTGAGTTATAGTGGTAATTAGTGTACTGGTTTAATAAATTTATGAAATACCATGAGAGGCATGGAAGGGGTACCAATTTATAAGTGATGGTCAGAGTGTAAAGGTATGTCTTAGAGATAATCAAGAGCTTTTATTGTTCTGAAAGTATTTACCTGAATGATTTGATGCTCGTTAATGTAAGCCGTTTATAGATGGCATAAATATCTGCAATGTGTAGGTCGAAATGAATTTCAGTTAATGTATTTTTCAACTAGGATGGAGATAATTGTGTACTATAAAATAAAAAATATTATTTTGTATCATAATGAACGCATTTAACAGCAATTGTGATTACAAATACCAGCTCCTTTTACGTAATTATAAATGAAAAAAAATTAATAATATTTCACAATCCTACAGTATGTATTTAAGAAATGAGAAGAATTGAAATAAGAAAATCAGATTTAAATAATATAGAAGGGCATTTATGAGTAAAATTTAGCAATAGAAAAGTAAAAAGTGATTTATTTAAGTAAGATGGAAGTATGGAGGTAAAAAGTTTTCTAAGCATACTAAGTAGTAAGAAGTCTCTATTATTTTCACATGGCCTATTTCCTATTTCTTAAAAAAGAAAATTGGTTCTATTATGCCTATCTTTCAATGTTTTGAAATATAGCGATTGTAAAGAAGTATCTAACATTTATTTTAAGTATGAGGCAGATAACAGGAAAGATGTTGGAGAAGGGCAACAAATTGATTTCGAGAAGGCATTTGACTGAATAAGGAAGCAAGATATTATTAAAACCTTAGAGAAATACATTATAGATCAAAGTTACATACTTTCCGTTGACAGGTTTTATAATTACATGGTGGTGTAATTAGCATAGACATTCAATCACCAGATTAGCTCCAAAACAAATTAATTTCCTAGATACACACTTCATAAAGGCTGGATGTGTCACTGGAGTGTCTGTCTATTCTCAATCCATGGCTGATATAACTGCAAATATATTTTCTGAATATCTTAACTCAAACCCAGTTTCGATATTTAGGAGTTCATTTTCTAAATTACAGAGTCACTCCACTTCAGATAACGATTTTTATGTATGATTTTTCGAGATTTCAAAGATAGTATATTATTATAGCAGGAGAATACACAATGAATATGATAAATGACACCAGAAAAAAACACAATAATTATACTATAAAACTTGCAATTCCTTAAAAATGATAACTTACACAACAATTAAAACATAAAAATATACAAAGAAATCATATACAACGTATTCCATTAGTGATGATCGGAAGGCACTTCCGCCCTCAGAGATAATTCAAAAACCACTAAAGGGAGTTTTAATTGTTAAATGTGAACCGTCCTCCGCATCCTCAGTTTTGTGAAGCTTTTAAAGGTGGTAATAATACGAGTATGTTCCCTAATTACTGTGATCCTGAATTTCCTCCTATTAAAATTCAATTTCCTATAAAATATCATCTCGATTTTTATAGTCCTGACATTCAAATTCTGCCGTGCCACACGTTTACTTTTTTCCCTCTCAATCCTTCATTTTACCTTGGCCGATATTTTCTTTAACGCAACGCCATTATTTAGGATCTCCACTTTTCCAGTCATCGCACCTCTGTAATCTCGCCACCGTGAGTGAAGTCCAAAGAGTATTCAAATGGACCAAACCCCGTGACTGGTGAATTGAGTGATTGTAGGCCACGAATGATCGGGTAATTGCTTTGTCAAGTTCCAACCCCTTCTCTACTTTATATACCTGTAAATGATCACTGAAGGTACTATAAATGCGTTCTATTCCTTCTCGGCTTTCAGGGTGTCCTGGGGAGTTATTATGCCATGTCACCTCCAGTATTCTCATTTCTTCCTGGATGGCCGCATTATGAAACTCTGTCTCACTTTCGGATGAGATTCTATCGGGGACTCCATAAAATTAAAACCAGGTTAGTAAAGCTGTTAGCCTCGTCTTCGAAAATTTATCCCGCACTGAGTACGCCACCTTGCTGAATTAGGTCGATTACTGTTATTCACTTATACCCTTTTCACGAGAAGGAATCCATCTCCAGGTCGCTAAACGGTACCAACACTGTTGATGTTATTTCTTGCCTATCGTGTGGCGGACGCCGCTTATACTTCATGCTATGGCAAATTGCGCAACTCCCGATAGTGTTCTGTAGGGTTTGCTTCATCCCCCACCAAAAGTTTTTATGCCACAATGCCTGGAGTGTTTCATTCAGACCTTGGTGGTAGACAAGCATTACTTCCTTCTCTTTTCATTTTTTATTTCCTCTACCTTTTCCATCTCCGCTGATCTTCCTTCGCTTTCCCTCTCTTCCAGAGATGATTTTTTCCTGTGTCTTCTCCCAGGACGTCTTGTACTTCCTCCCCCGGTGTCCGCTCGCGCAGAAACTGCCTTGCTTCCACTGAAGCCCCTCCCTGGTCATCATCATTGCAAATCATTGCATTTTCTGTCATTGTCCCAGTCGGCCACCACATTTTCTTTTCCTGGTTTGTAAATGATATCCACATTGTACAAAGAAGTTCTTCCCACTGCGTGTTCCTCGCGAATGACTCCTCTAACTTTCCAACCCACTGATAAGGGCGATAATTTGAATTGTTTCGGAACCTTCTTAAAAACACGGTCTACTGCCCAAACAATACCCAGAAGTTCTCTCTGTAGAGCACTATAATGAGCCTCCGCTTCCTATGCTATAGGTGTATGCTACAGGGCAATCTTTGCCTGTGCCTTTTTGCGATGATACAGTTCCCAGGGAGTATGCCCTGGCGTCCTTAGTTAGGGTTCTCTCTGCAAGTGCTCTATGCATTTGCGTGTATTCTGCTTCATGCCCTGTGTTATTATCAGTTTGCTACCTTTCTTTAGATTATTAACCCTGCATCGGGCGCAGCTGATCTGACAGGCACAGGATTCGGTTTTTTTACTGTCTCTTCCAAAAAGGCGCCAAGTGTGACTCCTACCTCCCAGTA
>NW_027105124.1:113605-125317 GCF_000696795.3 Halyomorpha halys
AGGACACGATATTCCGGCCTTTTTTGGTTTCAACGACGAAAAAATGTTGGCAACCTACGTCACATGCAAGAATAGTTGTGTACTCCTGATTTCTTCTGTGCTCGGTACCAAAGCCAATGATAAAAGTACTTGAGAAAAAAAAAACCTGTGGTCATAACGTATTATAATTCTCACAAAACTGGAGGTGACACTGCTAACCAAATGTGAGCCACATACAACGTTCAGCGAAATGCACATTGATCGCCTATGACTATTTTCTATACTATGTTGAACTTGATAGGGATCAATTCCTGGGTTATTCACCTCTGGAATCAATTGGAATGAATTCCAAGAAGAGTTTTCCCCAAAGAATTGTCACATGAACTGTGTATCTGACAACTTCAGCGAAGAAGCCATCTGAAAACGGGCCTTCACAACTCCTTGAAAATTCGTCTCAAGATCCCTCCCGGCTGATGATCGTTCAAAATCAACTCTGTTTCTCTCGTTTTATCTGATATTTGATTATAATGGGCATAATTCCCGCTAGACTGTAGAGGTTTTCTAAGCTCCCTTAACATTTGAATGATCTCCCTTAACATTCCTCCGTCGTCCATCCCTCGCCGCCGAAAGCTTTCTTCAGTCTATCCTTGACTATAGGCCATGGTGTTTCTTCATCGGCTTTCCGATCCTAATCCAACATACCAAGGCCGCCTTCAATGAGTCCACATTTCCTCTGTTCATTAGGTCTTCCGCTATCTTAGCTTCAATCGGTCACCTCCTTTGAGAAAATGTTCTACTCACCCATTTCTCCAGTAAACCTTACTAAATCTGAAATGGCATTCCGCCGGTTCTGTGATGTTGCTGTGCGAATTTACATCTATTCCAGAGCATTTACGCTGTAGTAAATGTCATTTTTAAATGCTTATTTCAATTGACGATGAACAGCAAAACAATTATTTTTCTTTATCAATTTAGAAATAACTTCCAATGTATGCACTCGTTCCCGGGGTTCGGCACCATTTCAGTCTATTCTGGATCAGAATGATTCTTAAAATAGGAGAAAGGGTTTTTGACACACTAAGCTTGATGGAAACTTCGATATTGTACTTTATTGTAGGGCACCTCCTTATAATATATGCCTTAGATCAGCTGATCCGCTCGATGTGTATAAGTATATTTGAACTGTCAGCTGACAATAACACTCAGGCCTTAACTTATTAATGTATACTAACTCCAGGTTTATGCCAGAAGTTCTAACACAAACCTGGTGCTAGTTGTATTACAATGTAGAGCACACTGTAATAGGTAATTGGCACGACAATGCAAATAATAAAGGTAAGAAATGTCGCCTAAAAAAAATCGTATTATTGACTCATCTGAAGACTCACACAAAAACATATCAACAAAACTGAATAAAGTTTTATCTATCTATATATATATATAGTCTTTATTGGAACGTTTAGTGTGAATTTACTGCTCAAGATAAAATCAAACTATAAAGTTTAGGGCCGCTTCCTAAATGTGAGAAAGGGAAGATATATGGTTAACTGTCAGGCCTTTCACTTTAACAGGAACAAAATGGCGATTTAATTTATTAAAGGGAGGCAGGCCCTTTACATAAGACAGATGAGGCTAAATGAAGTAGAAAGCCTTTTCAACCACATTTTGCTGCTTGCATTTGATGGCTTTTAAACAGCGACATATTTTTTTTTCTGCAGTATTTTTAACTTTTGATTGTATTTCACTTTTATAACTAGAGAGTTTAGAGCAAGTAATTTATAAGAATATCAAAAGTTATCCACCCTTTTTAAATTTTCCTAAGCCCATAAATGTCATTTTTAAAACGTTATTTTGTTCTTTTCGTCTCAAGGTTATCATCTTTTAGTGCCACAGTTATTTGACGTATCTCTGGCCACTTATTAAATTTTAATTTTTGTATACAAAAGAGTATTTTTATTCTCAAAAAAGTTCTTTTATTGTTTTTAAACTTGACTAAAAAGATAATTTTCTAATTTAAGGCCTATTGCTTCAAAGTTAGTGATTGTTAAAGAACTTTCCCAATACCAATTGCTTTAAATAGTTTTAAGTGATTCGAGCTCATTTTGGTAAAATCGTACAAGTATTTAATTTTTAAGTAAATATTATTATTTAAAATTTCATTTGTTAAGAATTTGGAAGTAAATTACTTGAAATTGACGTATATCTGTTATTTCATAAAAATACTTAAATAAATCACGATAAATGATAACGCGAATTCATAAGAAATTCAATAAAAAATAATATCACTAATTTACCAATTTTTTCTTATGAGGATGGCTTAAACAAACGAGACGTGAACGACGGGTGACTTTTAAATTGTAATGATTTTTTAAGATAAATATTGCTGAACTATTACATCAATTCTAAAGAAAAATTGATGACACAGTTGATGACAGGAAAAAAAAATTATTAAAAAGTATCGAAAGTGTCCACCCCCTGCCACTGTGAAGATTCCAACTGATCTTAATTGTTTTTTTGATAAAAATCTTTCTTAATCGGGTGTTTCATTAAGTTCGATTTTTTAAATGATAATTTCTCTTCATAATTTGACTTCTAATATTTACCATTTATTAACCTAAGCTACGAAAATTTCCAGTTCAGAATTGGATAATAATGTATTTTTGCCTGCTAAACCCGAAAATCATTATGAAAAAGTTTAATTAGTACATGTTTCTGATGCATAGTAAAAAATTAAGTCATACTTTTAGGCTGCGTTTTTGCGTAACATCAGCTGCTTTGTAAGAGGATTTTATTAACCCTAACATCTAATCCGTTTCTCACCTTATCGAGGTGTCAAATTTCTGATACCAAGGATTTGGTAGGACCAGAAATATCAGGACGGTTGGAATGAATAATTGCCAGCAGATTACTGTAGGACTTCCTATGAAGATGTCTCTGAGTTACAAGAGGCAGGCCGAAAGGTAAATTTCTCAAAAATCTGTACTTGATAGAACTGGAACTAATCTTTCAAGTGAAACGTAAATGCAATATTGATAACGATTTTGTATATAAAACTACAATGCACGAATTTCTCTTTTCCCTAACAAATATGTGAACAGACCATGAATATCATGTATGCCTGTTACGTACTTTATATGTAAGATGTATAACATTCTCATAAAAAGTCAGATTCGTTTTTTTCGACTTGAAGTTATTCACTCGTTAGATTAAGAAAAAGAATTTTAGATTAATTTTGCGGTTTATGGTCGAAAAATGCATGCCCCTTCATTTTTAAAATCTACAGATCTGGTACTACAGTCAGCAATGCGTTACTGTATTTACATCTATTGAAGGACAAAACTTGATTATTTTTCTGGACACTTTTTTTTTTTTTATTATTTTTCTTAAACACTTATCTATTTTCCAGTCCTCTTGTACTTTAAATTGCTATTGCCTGGAAACGATTTCGAAGTTAATGTTATTTTAATATCCCGTGTGTGAGTATTATTTTCTCATTCTGTGTCAAATGAGAGGTGGTGTTGCCTATTATTTCTTCAAGTAATTTGATTCAGTGAAAAACTGAATATAAAATATAAAATCATTTATTACAATTAGCTTCCTCATAGCTCTATGCTGCCTTGTGTTGGACTAAAGTTTAGGTTTTAATGCACAGTAGTTTTGATTTGTTTGTATGTTTCAATAAATGGTGTAGTTTCTACTACAACTACAATAAATATTTAACGAGTATCATATAATTCGAACAACGTTAAGTGCGATTCTCTTGTACTAATGTAATAAATTAATGTTTGATACACATTTAGTGTTTAAATGCACGATTTTAGGATTTTACGGCACCGAAATTCTGCCCTCCCTAGTTATGACATTACAATATTTATGGTTTTAAAACCGTCATTACAAAGATTGGCTTCTTAATTACTCCTAAATAGTAATTCAAATTTAGTAAACAAATAAATAAATGATATCGGATTCTAAAATTTAATTTCGGGCTTAAAGAGTTCTTAGTAATTAATATGTTATTAATAATTCTTTGTAATCCAGGAATAGTAAATTTTTTAATGATCCAATTTTTGTAAATTAACAATAAGCCACAGCAAAAGTAATTTTGTGATGTCGAGTCATTACTACCGTAGTGTGTATAGTTCCTCCATGCGAAAGTAAATGTTTAAACAGCGCCGTTATATAAATATAATGTATATAAATATAAGATTAAAGACGGAAGTTTTGTGCAGTATAAAACCTAGAAAAGGCAAAATTGTTCGTTAAAATCTAAAATGTATATAAAACACCCAAATCCTACAATAATTAACTTTATAGATTAATTTATAATATTAATACAAGGAGGTCTCACCTTCCTCTTCTTTGAATCGCATTTATTGAAACATATGAACAAATCCACTCTGATTCAGAACCTAAAATTTTGCCCATTATTAAACAGCTATATGGAAACTTATTGTATAAAATGATTTAATATCCCAATAATGAAGGCTGGAATCCACTTTTTCATCTTCTTTAATCTACATCATTGTTAATTTTTTGAAAAATATGACTATGTAGAAAGGAATATTTGATAATATTCTCCTAAGCAACATTCCTTTTTTAAATTCCGCGAAATGAATAATCTAAACTTTCACATAGTTTATTCTTCTGCTTACCTTTTTAATTATGTATTTATATACGAATACACCATTAATAAAAAAAACTAAGAAATAATAATTCAATGTTCAAAAACTTTTCAAATTTTGATTAAAAATGTTTAGTCCTATTCAAATTGATTCAAAAGATTCAGTAATATTTCAAAAGACTATAATAATATTTAAAAAAATGAATTTTCACTAGACGCAATAAAGTTGACGGGATAATGAAGGGATTGAGAATCCAAGTTAAAAACGATAACACAGAATGTTTTCTCAAACGAGCTTATTCTAGAGAAACATTTTCATAGTAACCCAAAACCCCTGGTTAATACAATTCTAAGAGCATTCGTAACTTTTATTTACTTGTTCTTTTTTTTTTTTTTTATGTAGATTGAATTCAACAGTTCATATGTTAACCAGTGCATTGCTTTAGCTCAAATTTGTCAAGTTTAAACTATAAATATTGTAAGGCTAAAATAGTAAAATGAAATTGAAAATAATAAATATTGGCGTACATAAAGCATGTGTATAATATGAGAAATTTATTTCAAGTATTCAATTGTATGAAACAATAATCAGAATGTTGCTCAAAAAGAGTAAAACGTGCAATTTGACGTGTTCAAATAGTAATTTAAATATTTATAGTTAGACAACTTTTAGGCCCACTTTACAGGGCTTTTCTAGGCTAAAAAAGACACAAATAACTAAAATAATATAACAAAGTAAGAGAATAGATAACATGTAAAAAAAGTGAACTAAGGAATGACTAAAAATGATTTAAAATATGTGAAAGCTTATATAAAAATTAACAAAGAAAAGTTAAGAAAATAAAAATACCAGGTACAGTGAAAAGTATAAATAAGCAAGAATTACAAAAAAACGATTACACAATTAATGAAAACAGAAAAAATAAAAAATATAGAAAAGATAAATATAAAAATGCAGTACGCACTAAACGACGAAAAATTATAGAAATAAAAATAAAATATAGGTCATTTAGAGTTGTTTAATCATTTCCTCATCGGAATTCCACATACTAATCGGATTATTTACTGTATATTTCTGCAAATGCTCTCGGAAGCGTGAAACATTTAGAGCAATACACATCAGTTATTGTAATGATTTAGTTTATATAATCTTCCCTTTTGTTTTCAGTTCTCATTGTCAGTTTAAACATAATGTTTTCCTCAAACATATTTTCGGATTCTGATATGAATAATATTTGTAATAAAAGTTTTCCTCATTTACTACATTTTCTTATCACTTATTGTTAATATAAACTATAGAAGTATACTTTCACGAAAGGATAAATGGACATTAACTATGGGTGACTTAAAAACTCGTAATTTGGCCAAATTAAAGTTTTCCTCTTTCGAATACTGGTCGAATCCTTTTTTTCCGTAATAAAATTGCAGAACAAAATTTCGACCTTTATTTGGGCTAATTAAGTAATTAATATATCTATTTCTGAATAAAGGCAAATACCATTGACGGGCCTAGCAGCCTTATATTCCAACGTAACACAGCCCAGCGGTGCCCTGATTCCTAAGTGAAACACCTGGTCGTCGAGCCCGGTTAGACAACACTTGGGGGATTACAGTTTCAGGTGCTAAAACTTTCCCTCTGTGGAACTGAGGGGGGAGGGGAGAGGTTGGCTATGGCTGTGCTATATAGGAGTTTGCGATAGAACTTCCAGTGTGTCACTGCTAAAGAATTTTAAAACTTATTTATGATTATCATATAAATCATAATTATTTATGATTATGTTATAAATCACCTATCTTATTTAATCTAGCACTAGAATACGTCATTAAAAGTGTGATGAATACTGAAAAGGGTTTAACTTTGGGTGGTAAAATACCGGTGGTTGGGTCTGCAGATGATTTTTTTATTATTGTGTGAGGACAAAGAAACTATAGAACTAAATACAACTACGCTAATAAACTCCAGTAAGGAACTAGGTCTTGAAATAAATAAAACAAAATACATGGTTAGCAGTAGAAACGCGAGCAATTTCGGTGATATAGATATAGGAGGAAATAAGTTTGAACAGATAGATAGGTTTAAGTATTTAGGTTCTTCGGAAACTAGAAAAAACGAAATTGATGAGGAAATAAAAGCTAGGTTGAAGGCGGGAAATGCTTATTATTTTTCAATTTCGAAACTGCTTCTTAGCTCGCACCTTCTATCGAAAAACTTAAACATTAGAATTTACAAAACTATTATCCTTCCCAGTGTTCTTTATGGATGTGAGACGTGGCCTCTTACACTAAGGGATGAAAAGCGTCTTAGGGTTTTCGAAAATAAAAGTATTGCGAAAAATATTCGGACCGAAAAAGGATGAATTAACAGGAGAATTTAGAAGATAACACAATTAAGGGACATACACCCGGTAAATATAATTCAAGTAATAGGATTGCGGCGTATAAGGTTGTAGGGCTTAGAAACGAGTGGATCCCTAAAATGTTAATGAACACTGAACCAACGAGTAAACGTCCGAAACTTTTCAACCGAGGGGTAAACCGAAACGTAGATGGGAGGATTGCGTTAAAACTGATTTAGTGGAATTGGGTTTCGAGGGGTATCACTGGAAGGATGTATGCAGAGAGAGTTTGGTGGTATCGGCATCGAACCTTCGGGTTCGTTAGACCTTCATTATTATTATTATTTATAAATTTAAGTTCTCTGAAATAGGTTAAATGGACCGGTAGTAAAGGTGTTCCAGTTTTTTGCTCCTGTAGTTCCTATTTTGTAATTGACCCTCGAATTTAGCCAATGATGCCATTACGATTTAACTCTAAGCCAAACGCATTTGTTTGTATATGCATACTTATAATTTAAATATTATTTTACAGAAAATTAAAAATTTATGAAACATAGACACAAACAATTTATTAATTTTCAGTAGTTGCTACACTTAGGACTTTAGAAATAAAAACATTCAAGAAAGTAGTAAAATAAATGATTCACTAAATTAACATTGTTACAAAAATTAAATGTGTTATCTCTTTAAATTTAACATTTAAGTAAATGCTACAGAACTATAAAATCGTATTATTAAGACTTCACATATAATAACAACATATATTACTAGTTTATATTGATTGCTCAACAATTTTATCTAATCATATATTAACAGCTATATTAAATTTATATTGTGACAAAGTTTATTAAAAAGAAACTTCAAAAATTACAATTATCAGTAAGAACATTAAATAAGTAGATTTAAAAGTACGAAGTTAACAAACATGAAACTACAAATAAAAACATTAAGATGTGGATTAAATTACAAAAAATATTTTCTTCTTTTTTTTTTAATCTAAATAATCACTAATTTGGGATGGAATTTACACTTTTTACTAATGCCATATATTTTTCCTATAAAGGTTTTCTACGGTTGGAACTAACAATACTTTATTGTAGGTAATCTTTAAGATAGTTTTCTGGTTATTCAAAGGAGTAAAAAGCCTCGTTTCGACATCAAATGGACCAACTCTCCAATTTTCTCAAGAGGGCTTATATCCTGAATTTAAATATTTCATTTATCACAATTTAAATTGTGTCCAATAATAATTTTATAGAGGTGTTAATCGATCAGTGAAGATCATAATACAATAAAAAGAAAAAAAATCCTTCTCGGAAGGACCCTCCCCATTAGGCCCAAGGAATCCATTTTTCCTTTTAACCTACACTCCAGTAGAAAAATAGTTAATAGCAAGTACAATATAAAATAGAAGATATACAAGAAGATGATAATTTAAGATAACGAGTAACATTTAAAAAATGCCTAAAAACTGGAAAAGGGCATGAAACCTCCACTTCCGTCCTCTGTGGTAACCTTACTTATCTGACTTTTCAAACAGACAATTATAACGAGTAGGTTGGTCGATGTACGACATGTCACAATCTCACTAAAGAACACAACACAAAATAAAGTTAATCCTAATCTGTTGGTTTGTTTATCTCTCTATTCCTTCCTTTTTCTTCTACTCGTAATTTTAACTTTCATGCATCATTTTTTTTTTTCGTTTTTAAGTCTACTTTTGTCTCTTTTGCTCTGTCCTCTTTCCTAAGACTGCGCTTCTGTATTGTTAGCAACCCAAGAAACTACCAAGTATACATCCTAAATTACATTATCCAAACGATTTGAAGATCCATTAAATATTTGATAGTGTATGCTTCAATATTTCAATACTACTTTAACTACTGGTTCGTATAAAGATTGTTGAAAGACTATAGGACAGAATTGATCGGATACAAACAAGTGGTACTACAAATGGAAAAAAAAAAAGAATCATTACGAGAATGGATTAGAAACACTGTTTGGTAGTACTCCTTTGGTTTTAAATGTAAACACTATATACAAATTGTTATTAGTTTCTTTCTTCGAAAGTTTCCAACTTTTACAGGTGTTAATTATCTCTCACTTAACTTAATTATGTTTTGCTTATTATCAAATCGTAAGTATTGATGAGTACTAAAACGACGAGCAGTGAATGTTTCTATTATTTGAACTTTTTGGGCACCTTCAGTGCTTCCTTAGTTAACATTATCAGATTTTTTTAATAACATTTTCTTATTAGATGATTGTAGCATCATGATTAAAAACTTGTTTGATTAATTCATTGTGGGCTGTTTTTATTATATTTAAGCAATGAAAACGAAAACTTTAATGTTGAACGTTTTGATGATTTACAGGCAAAAACGTAGACTTTGTTTTTCACGTATTTTCTTGGGTAGATTTTTTTTTTGTTTCATATAGTAACTTCCACGTGCTCAGCCTATCGCAGCCTTATATATTTCTATATATAAACGTCAAAGGGCCGACATAACTTTTTTCTGCCATAGCAACCTGTTCCTCAGCTTTTTCCAGTCCACAGTTCTCTTCGTTATATCAGAAATGCTTGCAATCGGAAATACTATAGCCCCAGTAACTTAATTTGTTGGGTGTACACACACACACACACTCGTGTGGAGTAGCTAGTCTCCCATCGGGCGCCTCCCCAGGTGGCGGATAGGGGGATTCTCACCAGATATGGCGGGAACCGGGGAAATAAAATACCCGGAGTGGACCAAAACTAGAATCAAATCCAGACGCAACGGTTCCTGGAATAGGCGGCGTACTGGTCAGTGTCTGTTCCTCAGGTTAGAGGCGGCTGTTTGAAAACCTGGCAGGAGGTATAAAATGCGAAAATTCTATGAGAAAGTATGGAAGATAGGGGTAACTGTGATACGGTGCAGGGGCACGGAACCCCAGTACCGGCGCCGATAGGGTATGCGAAAGCGGGTTCCCCAGCGTCGTCATCATACGACCGCAGTGCTGCAATGGTTGGAGACTTGGCCACTGTAGCATCTAATGCTACAAGACACCACAACAGAGGTGATGCATAATCTTGGAAGCAAGATTAAGCAGCTTCTCTCCTTCATTCGTACCAAGAATAATGTGCATGGCAAGATAAGGAGTTTTGCATGCGAAATAGAACTTTACTTTGAAAAGTTTGAAACAGTTGCACTTCCTATCGAAACTACAGAGAGCCACACCCAAACGAAGGAAGTAAGTCCACCTAGAAAAAACACTGTTAAAACAGAGGGAACAATAACCACACCTTCTTTAACGGGTGACAAAACGAAGGCAAGGAAGAAAACCACACAACCCAATGCACCAGTGGTGCATCATAATGCAGATCGCCCTCAGAGATCGGCAGCTCAACGTGGAGAACCACAGCAGGAGCAATGGCAGGAACTAAGAAAAAGATCGAGGAAGAAACCTCGCCCTAAGCCACCGAGGCCTGGTGCTGTCATTTTAAACATACCGGAGAGCCAGTCTTACTGAGATGTCTTACGAAAGGTGAGAGAAGATCCGTCGATGATGGGAATGGCTTCAATCACAAAGGTTCGGAAAATTAATAAAGGCGACCTTTTACTCCAACTGGACCGAAAGAATGAGCAATCTCTTGCTTCACTAAAAAGCTCAAAGGAGGGTGTGCTTGGTGAAGGGGCAGAAGTGCGGACTTGGACGGAGGAGTCCCTTTTCGAGCTACGAGACTTGGATGCTCTCACCACAAAAGAGGAGGTTGCGGAGCCCTTAAAACCTCTCTTGGGTGAAGATTCAGTGCCTACCACAGCGGTGAAATCTATCCCTCAAGCATATAGAGGTACACTAACAGCGGTTATTCGGTTATACAGCGGTTATACTCCCGGTTCTCCAGGGTAGGAAGATTATGGCACAAGGAAAGGTCCGAGTAGGACTGGTTAGCCGTATACGGGAAAGACTCAGAGTTCCAAAGTGTTTCCGTTGCTGGGAGTACGGACACATAGTCCGGAATTGTGTTGGAAATGATAGGACCTCCCTCTGTCGAAACTGTGGTAAAGCGAGTCACAAAGCTACTGACTGTGACCAGAAACCTGAATGCGCATTATGTGCGGGAAAGGGAGATGCTGACCACCCCAGCGGAAGTAGTAAGTGTCCAGCTTTCCGTACAGCACTGAAAACCATGACGCAAATCCAACAACATCGTAGATGAGAATACTCCAGTTGAATTTGAACCATTGCGAAGCTGCTCAGGATCTCCTTTACCAAACGGTACGGGAACAGCATATTGACGTTGCTATTCTCAGCGAACAACATAAAAATCTGGACGGCAACTCGTGGGTATCCGATGTGAGTGATAAAGCTGCTGTGTGGGCCTGTAATTCCCAAGCTATTCAGGAAGTGAATACTACATTGCACTCAGGCTTTGTATGGGCGAAGATCAATGACATGTACATCTTTAGCTGCTACGCCTATCCCAGCATCACAATAGAAGACATTGCGAATTTGTTGGATCGCACAAATCGACGTGGCGAAATTTTCCTCGAAGCTTTCGCACAACTAAATGATATGATCCTTATGAACATCGGAACAAATCCAACGTTTTCAAGAGCAGGAAGATCATCAATCATTGATTTGACGTTTGTCAGTGGACGCATGCATCGGATCGCTACTTGGGAAGTATGTAGATTTTATACAAACAGTGATCTCCAGGCTATATTGATCACACTACATACGCCTACAAGAAAGAAACGTTGTCGATGGAGGACAAATGGCTGGAATACAAAA
>NW_027105124.1:125812-136204 GCF_000696795.3 Halyomorpha halys
TCACACACGCACGCACGCACGCACGCACGCACGCACACACACACACACACACACACACACACACACACACACACACACACACACACACACACACACACATATAAGAATTGGAGAGAATTATTTTATTTTTATTGTCATTAGTTTTTTTAATTTGATTTATTTAATATTTTAAATGAGTATAAGTGATAAGAAAGAGGCTATTGACGCTAAAAAAGATCTAGTTAAAAATAGATAGTGAATCGCTGGTCGCAGTGTAAACATTGCACTATATGTTTACTGCCAAAGAGTATTATCGCTGGGCAACATCATAGTGTCATCGCAGAGGGTGGAGTAGACGTTGGAAGGACATCGCACGCATTTTTCGCACACAACATAGCACCGGAGTTTACAGTTCTCATTCTCATAGACTTGAGTATAATTTAGTTATTTATGTTAAATTTTAATATAGTTTTTATTTGATATTTATTTGTTTTTTCTTAATTTCTATTTTTATTTATTAAATTAAATCATACTATGTGAAGACCTTTACGCATCCTGTATTAAACAAATGAAAGGTCAGTTCGGTGACTATACTTTAACGACCGGGTAGAGGCTGCGAGCAAATAAGTTTTTGCCCCTCTTCCAAACAATATATATGTTATAATATTGATATTACATATAAGATATTGGATTGAACCGATTCGAACGTTTTTGTGATAATTCTTTAAACATCCATTTTTATTACATCAAATGAACTTTCCAAATTATTGTTTTAAATGTACTGGTTAGAAGACAATATGCTTAGTCCTTAATCATTCTCCATTCTTCATTTATACTTTAATTTAATTTTTATAATCAGATATATAAATTCCTTAAAACATCTCACTGATTCTGATACCGACTGTGAATTTGAGAAGCTGGTAAAGGAATTAGCCGGGATGTCTGTTTGCAAAGGGTGGAGGGGTAAGCGGTTTTCCGAGGGGTTCCTGGAGTACCCTTCAGCTCACACCCCTCACGGACCACAACAACGGAATAAATATCCTTAGCGTCCGCTTCAGAAGTGCTGTCTGGCAATCTGATGAATATTTGACAACATCCTGTCCGAGGGTTTCTGGAGAGGGAAAAGAAAGTGGTAGCGAGTCGGAAATGAGCTATGAATAATCTTTGCATTAGAAATATTTTTTTTAATTTCGAAATAATATTTACTGTAGTCATAAACCTAGAGTAAATTCTGGTAATTGTAAAACAAAAAATTGTGTTTGTTTATTTATACTAATAAATATTGTAACTATGTTATCTAGTCGATCGATTATAATTGAAATTATCGATGAATTAAAACAGATATTTTGGACAGTGTGTAAGAAATAAAAATGAGTAACTCTAGGTTAGTTAAAAGTATTGTGAATATTTTTGTTCTATTAGAATAAAAAAAATATTGTTATTTCTGTTCTTTGTGATTCTTTTCTTGGCCCAGGTAACATGCGGCAATATCAAAGATATTTTAATAATTGAAAACAATAAAGTTATAACCGTATGATAATAACCATGTTGTCATTGATCAAGAGTAAATTATAGTGATTTGTAAGCTAATATTAATCACGTCTACATTCTCTTTTTGGAAAGATGACTAAGGTTCAGAACAATATTTCTGGAACTATCTGTATTAAATGTATCAGTAGGAAGTTTAACAAAAAAATTTTAAGCATCTTAGTATTACGATTTCCGTGTACTAATAGTTTTCTTTTCGATTATTGGCTTAGTTTGGTAAACCTCATTCGAAGCTAATTAATTTAGATTTTATCAAATATAAACTATTTTTTAATACTCCTATATGTTATTAGGTAATGGAGAAATGTATATAGGTTCACTGTCATACTATTTATAAAAATGAATAAATAAATTTTCATAATAAACTAACAAGCACAGTGCTATAAAAATTTTACTTAATAATTATAAAACTTGTTCTAATAAAATATTAGTTTTCTGAATTGTAAAATAATATAAATGATGATCTCAGTTTCTCTATGCCATTACTTCCGGGATTCCGTTTATCAAAGAATTATGGAAATCAACTTTTAAAGAAGAAAAGACTTTAAAAAATCAACTTAAAATTTAGGTTAGTGTAAAATGGATTACTGAGTTATTATGGATACTATAATCTTATTTTAAAATAATTAAAAGAGATACTTTGATGTTTGTTTTTTATGCAAAGATGACTTCACCATGGCAAGTATTTGTCTATTAAAAAAATTGTTTATTTGGGATGATCATTATCAGTTTAAAAATAATTAAATTCTGGTTGTTTTTCTAGTATATATCTGCCAAGAACAATTAAATAACGTTATTTACATATTTTTTAATTTTTAAATTAGATTTTTTTGCATAATAAGAGCATTCAGCTTGAACGTATAATGAAAAAACCATGTAGTGTTTATTCGTTTTTGTTACTGTATTTCTCTGATAAGGCAGTGCAGGGGCAGAGTGGTGAGGCATATGCTGCTATCTCCAAGGACCTGGATTCGAATCCAGCTGTGGCAGATGATTATTTTCTGTTACAATGCAGTCGTGAGTCAACCCTGTGAGTTGTAGAGCACTCCAGGTGTCCACCCAGCCTCTTAAAGTTGGTACCTTCATTGTGGAAAAATCTGGTCGTTGAGCGTGATCTTAAAAAAAATCTCCTGGTATAACCGTTGTTCTAAAAAGTGCTTGCTTACCAAGTACTGAAACAATTGCTTGCCATGGATTTTGTAGTAGTTCGCACTGTATTTTCTCTAGCCTGTCTTTCTCTCTTTGATGTTTATTTATGGAAATAATTTGATTGTGTAATAAGTTTCATCTTAACAATGATAAAATATACATTCTAACTAAAAAATATTTCACATTATTTTAATTCATTTAATGGCTTGAATGAAAAAAAAGTGGTTATTTTGTAGTTTAAAAAGTCATGAATGTACCCATTGCCTAATATAAAAAATTCAGAAAATATTTCAACTATAGGTAATAAATAAATATCAGTGATGTATTTATTGGTACATTAGAAGACGAGTTAGTATGATGGATCAAGACTCGGACATGCATTAGCTAAATCTGTCAATTTGGATTGGGACCAGCCCTGGAAGCTAATGGCTCGCCCATCAATATTAGCACTGACATGTATCAAGTAAATTTGCTTAGGATCACCTATATCATGTCTTTTGTCGGTATCTAATAAAGTGATAACAAACAAACTGATAGCCATTGTAGCTGAATTAAAAATAATATAAATTTATTAATGATTATAACTGATAATATGATAAATTATCAGATTAATTATTAATGAAATAATAACATAGTATACATTGTTTATTCTAGATTGAAGAATTAGAGATCCTGTTACATATTAGCTTCAATTAAATAATTATACATTTAAAATCATTTTTAATAAACTATTTTCTTTCATAAGAATTAAACTTTAAATTCTTAAAAAACCAAAAAAAAATTATATTTCTTAAAAATGCATATTATTCATAAGCATTTTTTTTTAAATATTTAAATTTTCTTTATTGATTTTTCAGTAAGAAAAATTTTCTCAATTAAATTATTGAGTTAAATTATGATGTCCAATAGTTATAGGAATGCAATAAACACAATCCTAAAATAAATATGTAAAAAAAGAAAGAGAGAACTTTCTCTTTTTATTTTTAAATTTTCGATACTAAAAATTAAACTGTTACAAAATACGATCCTAGTTAAACACGTATGGAAATACGTCCCAAAGATAGCATTATGATTACTGTAATAATAATTATAATAATAATAAACCAATAATAACTGATTCTTGAATCACGGTTGGTAGTTTTTTCATAAACAATGTATTAATAATACTAATTAAATAATTTAAAACTAATATAAACACAAGGTGAAGAATATAATAATAAAATTAATCCATCTTACCACACTTTCACACCTATGCACAATATTTACAGTCAGCAATGGGAACTCCATACCAAGCTTTACCACCCTCGTTCGGGAGGCAAAGCAGAGATCCAAGAGATCCTAGCACTTCTTTCCAAGTTCTGGCCACGTCACATTCAGCCCCAGTGGAGACTGAGTGATAGCGCTGAAGCCTAATAACCGGAATTGAATAAATAAATTTTTTGGATTCGCAATTTCAACTCCAAGGCACATACTTCAAATAATAATTATTTCAATTATCATATTTCTAATACTGGTAAATAAAAGTATCTAGTTATTAATAAATCTGGAAAAGAAGCGTTTAGCAAACCCTCAGTGCACAAAGATCGCTCGCCCGAATCCAAGAAACCCATTTGCATTATTTTACATTTTAACCGAGTGCTTCTGATTTCGGAATACTCAGCCCTTTTTGTATCAAGCCACTCAGTTTAATATCCTTCAAGAGAAAGTACTTTAGATTCAAGAAACGATTACGATCCTACAGAAGGTAAGGAACGCAGCAATGTTGCTTTTTTTATTACCTGTAATAGGCTCATGAATATTTTGATGATCATATTTTCGTTACATTGTGAGAAGAAGAGGAATGAAAATATCTAAAACATCACTACAAAAAATATGTCAAAACTACGGAGGATCAAAATTTAGCTTATTCCATATTCAGCCATTATACCTCCGTGATGTTACTGAAGTTGAAAAATATTGCTTGAAAATAAAAATATTTATAAATGATAAATTGTCACAAATTATCGTTTTTAATGAAAATTTAATTTATGAGATAGTTTCATAATATTTTTTTAATACTAACTTATTTTAACTAAATAATCCGCAGTTTCAGAACCGTGCATTAATTAATTAGGTTTTAAAAACAAAATTAATTAATTAATAACGAGGAAAAGATATTTTTGAAAGTCCCTTTTAGGGTAACCAAATATAAATTAATAATGAATAATCTCCGAAACTTGTGATGACAAGATGAGGTACATGGATTGTTGCTGTATTTTGGGGAAATATTTGGATACATTTAAAGCCGTCATCAGTTTCACTAATAGTTAAATAAATTGTATCAATAGATGATTCTTGCGTCAATTGTAAAAATTATTTCTTCTTTGGCATATCAGGGGTCAATCAAATATTTCAACTTAGAAATAAATGACATTCTTACTATTTTCGTTTTAAAAATAATAAACATCCGTAAGGGAAGTAAGCAACAAACTTAGCTTGAAGTGAAATGTGATGTTAAAAACGAAGGCGATGGAGAAATAAAATTCCGGAAAATGAAAAAATCCATACCGAATGTTAGAAGTGAATTATTGAAGGTAGAATTTGTTATATTATTGTATACTAATTGAAAGAATATAAACCCTATCATTTGAAGACGGTTATTTTTATAAAACGATGAATTATTACCGACATTTTTTTTTCAGTCTCCTGCGGGACTAAAGATTCCTCACGTTCAGAAAATTCTTCGTCCTTTAATATTCTTATTTAATATGCTTTAATTTCATGTTAATTAAAAACACCCCTTTTATTTATTGTAAATATATCTAAAGTGTTTACCGTGGGTATAGCAAATGGACTTCTCAAAATTCTTCTTTTTCATTGTCAATATATCAAAATTGTTTCTGGGAATGACAATGTTTAAACATTATTTAGTCGCTTGAAAGCTACCTTTTTTATAATCTTAATAAAGATACATTCAACTTCTTTTTGAAGAAAATTTTGTCGTGTTTATGGACCTTCAATGAGAAAGTTCATAAGTTAAATATTTTTTTTTAGTTTAACAAAAAACGTAAAAATTTAAAAATGATAATCATAATTTTACTCATCTCCTGATCGAACGCAGCCAAAACGAACGTTTCTGTTGCATTTGAGATTTACTACGCATACACTATTACTAATTCCTCGTGTATCGGACATCATTTATGTATACTTAGCATAATTTCATTCTAGCTTTATTCATTCATCTGTATGCACATATAAAATTTATTTATTTATTTCCACCTTCCCCTGTCTTATAAGTAATACAGGTGAGCAGCTGCAGTTCGATGTTACTTATCCATCATCAAACTACTGCTAATAAATCAATATGTATTTATAATAAGAAATGATATTTATTATTCGTTTAGCCGGGTTCTCTTTGTTATAGTGATATTAACATTACATTTCTCTTCTATTCCAGATGCTCCGGAAGTTGAAGCAGATGAGACTTGGGTACATTCAGGAATTGGAAATCAGGCTATTTTGACGTGTACAGTTTACGCCGAACCACCAGCAGAGGTATTATTATTATATTTATATATTACGACTATGAAAAATAATATATAACTCTAAATTTAATATTTTTTTCTTATTTGTGGTTTTTACCCTACTAAGTTATCGCCAATTGCTTTATAATCTAATACTAATCAAGCATATAGTTTTTATTTAGTATAAAATACAGGTTGACATGTTATAGATCAACAGTATACGCTGAGTTATTGGATTACTTCTTATAAGCTTATCACTAATCAATTACAAAGACTCAAAGTAACGAACTCAAGAAATTGTTAGTTACCATTAGCAGTAACCCAATTTAAACAAAAACAAAAACCTTCTACGCCATAACCTCTGATGAAGACCTGAAACTCAGGTCGAAACGTCGGCATAAAATGAATAAATATGGTTTTGTTTATTTATGTTGTTCTTTGCTGACCGCACCCCCCGACAAACTTCTCCAATCATTAAAAAAAAATATATTTTTTCAGTTTTTCGAAATGAAAATAACTGTAAAAATAAACTTCTTAAGATTAAAAATAAGTTTTAAATTTTGTCTGTATAGATTTTTTAAATAAATGATTATTAAGATATTAAAGCTAATAACTCCGTGGTTGTACTTAAAATAAATTTAATTTTGCTTATTTGAAAAAAAAAATCATTTTCCTATTGTTAGCAGCAGTGCAAGATGGATAAATGTGAGCTATAATAAAATTGATAACTAACTAAAGGAGTTTAGAGAGACTAGAAAATAAAATATCGAGAACGCCCAATCTCTATCGATCCCATTTGTGTACACGGCTTTATTATTATTTGTTAAATTGTGGTATTCCTGAAAACAACAAAGTTGATATTCTTTGTTTGCACCACAAGAAACTCTAAAGTGAGTGTTTTCAATAGCAATAGAAAAATGAAAGTTTTCGATTTCAATGGTTCTTCGATTATTTTATTATGAAAATTAAACTTTTTCCATCAATAAAGGCATAAAATGTCAGAGTTGAAAAGCAAAAATTCAATGTTCTAATGGTTTTAGTCAAGCAGCAGAAAGTTTGACTGGTGGATATGGGAGATCTCAGTTTCTCTGGGTGGCATTGGAGGGTACAATTTTTCAAAAATTAAAAAAAAAAATACATTATAGCTGTCATATCTCGAGGACAGTAACAAATATGAACAAAATCGATTATACCTCTTTTTTTTAATTTTAATTTAAATTAAATTAATTTAAAGCTTTAATTTTAGATTGAAAATATCAATTTATTTTTGTCTGCCACGGTCGAATCACCCAAAACATTTTTGTTGTGAGGTATTTCCTGAATCAGCCCTATCAGTAAAATTTGGGGATAAAATGCCGAATTTATAATTACTCCTAATCTTTTTTAAGTTCAAAATTATAATTTTTCGCAACAATCAGAAATCGTTTACTTCAGTCATATTAACCCTAAACTCATTTAGACAAGTCGTGATTCTTCTAAACTGCTTCAAATGAAGATAACTTTACATTTCGAATCCCTTTTTTACAATGAGGATTAGAAAAGTTTGTAGTTCGAAAAAGAAGGGAAAACTCTGACATGAAGAATTGAGGCCGGACAGCCGGTTGATGGCCAAGACTCTTCCAGAATTATAAGAGAACTTTGGCATCATTAACAAGATTAACGAGGAAACCTCTTTTCCTTCTTGGAGATTGTCTTTTATCCACAAAGGGGCCTTATCTCCTCTGGGGCATAGGATCTAAGCAACTTACTTAATGCTATTTCGAGGTCCGTTTAGCGGAACATTTTATCTGTTTACAATAATTTTTCATAGCGTTTTCAATATTATCTTTATGTTTAGTTCAGATTTCTACTGAGCAATCGTAGAAAGCAGTGGACTACACGTCTGATGCCTTACATAATAATGGATCGTGAAGAGTCATATTCATATTAATGATATGAATAAAATGATTAATATACTCTCCTGCAAAGGAAAAAATGAAATGATTAAATAACTTATTATCTAATAATTTGTCTTACCCAATAACGCATCGAGAGAAAAAAATTATTGACCTTTATATAAGCCTGTTGAACAGATTCGATACTTAGGACTCCATCTTGACAAGAGACTTACTTGGAATCCACACACAAGACTGAAACGACAAGAAACTCCTCGTAGATTCCGATTGCTACAACATTTACTTGACAAACGCTCTAAACTTCCCATTCACTACAAAAAATTAGTATACACTACAATAATCAGACCAATTTGGACATATGGAATTGAGCTCCACCAAACCATCAAATTCTTCCCGCATCCAATCGTTACAATCCAAAATCCTACGTAAAATCCTTGATGCTCCTTATTACGTCACAAATAAACTCATTCATAAAGACCTTAACATCCCATTCGTTGCAGATTTGACCCAAACCAGATATGCGTCTTTTTATTCCAAACTCCTTAACCATCCTAACCCATTAATTCTTAATCTTTCATCCTTAACAATCCCTGATAATCCTCCGAGGCGTCTGAAAAGAAGATGGCCACGAGACCTTCTAGTTTAAATTAATGTTTGAAGTACCACCAATGGGTGGTTCCTTCCCAAGATTTTCAAGTGTATATGAAACATACTACATATTTACTTATTGTATTATTTTGTACAGTTGTAAATTACAATAAATAAGTAATTAAAAAAAAAAAAAAAAAAAAAAAAAAAACTTTATATAAAAGAATAATGAATTTTAAAAATGTCAAACATCAATAAACACTCGCTCAAGTGATAACTATAATATCCATAACATAAAAACACACAGCTTTAATCGAATGAAATTGCTGTTACACTGGAGGAAAATCGTTGAATAACGATTTAAAAATTTTTTAATGAATTTATAAAAATGTTTTATAGGAGAGGGACAGAAATATAAAATAAAAACATTCAATTCTTTTATCTTTCTTATATTACTTTTTAAAATGGTTTTAAACTAAAAATATTACTTAAAGTATAAAATTCATTATAAGTAATTAAACGTTTAAATTAACGTTTTCCTTTGTACTATACCTATATTTCAAAAAGATTGTATTTATTTCGTACCCAATCTATGTATTTGACAGACATATTTTAACAATTGGAGACATAAATTTT
The DNA here is from genome assembly GCF_000696795.3 of Halyomorpha halys. Classification (NCBI taxonomy): domain Eukaryota; kingdom Metazoa; phylum Arthropoda; class Insecta; order Hemiptera; family Pentatomidae; genus Halyomorpha; species Halyomorpha halys. The sequence goes on from NW_027105124.1 coordinate 135,111, forward strand.
TGAATAATACTTTTGATCAGTATACTTCATGATGTAATAATGTGACGGTACCAAGATAAAAAAATAAGTAACAGAAATTAGAGATTGGTTCTGAGCTTTGAACAGCTACTAAAATATTATATGATATTGACTTATCTATTTTTTACTAATGTAGCAGATTTAGTAACGTAGATTTATCATTTATTTTATTGTGCAGTAAAAATAAGAAAATACTAGGTTTGAACCATTACTACCTTGAGTATACAATTTATAATAAGATGATCTAGCCCCTCCCTCCCAAAAAATCTGTTAGCCGATGAAATGGCTAGAAGGAAAGTAGAGGAGAGAAAATAATTCCATCAAACAAAATTATTCCTTTGGAAGAGTAAAGTCCAAGAGAGCAGGAGATGACATCCGAAACCGTGGATTCTAGCAAAGCGCGGCCGATGAGGAGGAAAAGTAAAAGCCCACCTGAACCGAAAAGCCGAAGCCTGCACTACATATCAGATGTAATATTCCTAAACTGTAATTTTGAATGGCAAGTTAATTAGATATTTGAGCCAATAGAATAATTATAGTAGCCCCCAGTATTATTAATTTCATATCAGTATTGGCTATGATAATGTCAATTTGCTCGAACAATCTCTCTTTAATAAATATATCTCATTTGAAAATTACTGTTAATTTAATGTAATGTTATCCTGACTTGATTTTATATTTTAAACACCCTACCTGTCACTTAATTAGCATTGCTTAGTAAGCTGGTGAACACAAAAACTTTGGAAAAGAAATTCAATGATTAATTATACACAATTATATTTAGCGTGCCATAGCAAGGGGGTCTGTTGTATCTAATTCTTGGTTTAAATATTTAGGTAATACATTTATAATAAATGTAGGCCGGTTCCCATAAGTAACATTATATATATATAAGTTACGGACTGTCAGCTGACAGGTCCATATCAGCTGATCGAGAATAGCTATTTCCTATTATTTTTAGTTTCACTTCAGTAAAAGATAACTGGTGCCGAATCCCGGGAACTTTAGATACCGGAGTAATTTTCAGTCTAAAAGAATTTTTTTTTTCTTTCATTCTTCTCTTTGACTTATGACCA
>NW_027105124.1:141372-149377 GCF_000696795.3 Halyomorpha halys
TTTGTATATATTAGAGTTTACGAGGTTTGTTCGTAAACTGGTGGGGGGAGTTACGGCCTGTCAGCTGACAGGTCCATATCAGCTGATCGAGAACAGCTGACCGATTGTATATATAAGACGGACAGACTCCGCAAATAGATCAGTCTCTGACACCACTTCAAGCGTTTCATTTCACACTCCTCTCTCTCCTATTATTTTTAGTTTCACTTCAGTAAAAGTTAACTTTATATATATATAACGATATATAAAAATGCATAGATACATAATTAATGTTGTTTCTGGAACCCCAATCCGCCTTTGAACCGCGGTTAGCCAGAAAAATAACATGTACCTACGTTTAAGTAATAATGGATCTAAGATATTTAGAGACTTTTTGAGTACTCTATAAAAATTATAACACAAATGTGTAGAAGAAGAGTAAATGGGGGTTCTTAATGGAAGAAATATTTAATATAAACTACAGTTAATACTGTGTTGAGCAATTTTTAATTCTATACAATTTTTGCTACTTCACTAACTAGGAAGGGATTCTATAGACCCTTTAAAAAGGGAATTGAAGTTAACTATTCAGAACTAACTCAAAAGGTAGTGGCCTCTCATCTGAGAATATTTTATTCAATACTTTAAGAATAAAAGATGAGTACTGGATGATCATCTTTTTATAGATTGTATACTCAAGGTTATATGGTTCATACCTCGAGCAGTATTAAACAGTAATTTCTTTTTTTATTGCACTATAAAATTAATGATAAATCTACGGTACTAACTCTGTTGCATTAGTGAAAAAGTAGATAAATCAATATCATATAATATATTTAGTAGCTGTTCAAAGCCGAAATGGGGATATATGTTTATATTATGATATTTAAAAGTCTTTTTTTGGATTTCTTTTTGTGATATCTCCACTATATTCTAATGATTTTTTTTTCTCTTCTTTGAGTTTTTATGTTTGTTAATATTCTTTATTTATTTTAAAGTCCTTTTTTTTTTAGTTTTTTTTTTTTTGGTTTCGTTTTGCATTAATGTTATTCTCGACATAATTTGAATAAGGTTTATTTTTTGATATTTCCTTTTAATGAGCAGAAAATAGCTAACATTTTAAAATGTGATATAAAAGTTTTATATTAAGGATTCTAAAAGAGGGCTAATAGATATAATAATATTGTGATTACAGCCAGTGTAACATCAATCAGAAATAGTGATTGAAGCGTATTGGTTTTAAAAGAAATCAAATGAATGGTAGCGGGGGAGGGGCAACAGGGAGTGGTGACCGTAAGATCTGATACCACCGGCTGATAGATTGCGAAGATTACCATATGCAAATGTGGTCGACGTTGTGCCTGTATTAGGGCACATGTCAACTACTTCCCCTCGTCAATTTCCATATGTTTAGCAATTAATTAATGGGATCCCGGTGGTCTAGTAGGAGGTGGGATAGGTTCTGATATTATATTCATTTGTAATATTGAATCAATTGGAGGCGCCTCGTGGCAGATTTATGGTATTGCCGGTTCATCCGCCTGATGGAATGGTTCAGTCTGGGATATTAATAGGCCTCCTCAACCTCCAATCTCAATCAGAGGCATTGAGCTAGTCAACAGGAAAACATTTGATAACTAATTCAGGCACAATTCCAATATAGAGATAATGTATGTAACCCATGTGTGTATATGCATGTATGTGTAAAATTATAGTATAGACGTATTGAAAGAAAGATATTGAAATTTCGATGATAGATGTATATTAACCAGCTCACAAGTAAGATTATTTTAAATATTACAAAACTTAAAAACATTTTTCCAATAGAATTAGCCTTAAGAAGCAGGTGTGCATTTTATTATGAACATATCAGTTATTATTAATTATTATAAGTTTTGTACACTATACTTATAATTTGCCTCTTTATCATCTATTATTGTTACATATATTTTCTTCCTCTCAATTTTCATTTTCTTTTCATATTTAAATTTTAAATTAATTAATAACTAATATGTTCATACTTCTTTGCATTATATAACTTTATTTTTATTTCATTTCATTAAGTAAGTTATTGTACCCGCTTTTTCAATTACCTATGTATACATTTTATTTCCCGCTTCTCTCATCACTTCATTTTATTAATTCTATTTTGTAAAATTATTCATTGTATGTGTAAAATTATTTTGTTTATACTTTCTTTTTATATTTTTTTATTTTTCTATACTTACTGTGGTTGTTATCTTGTTTTGTTTTTAGCACTGAAGAAGGCTAGAAACTCTAGCCGAAACGTCAGCACATTAAAATAAGTTAATCATACTTATTTGTGTTTTTCTTTGACCGCACCCCAACCATCTTCTTCTCATTTATCATCCACGGTCAACTATCTCTCATAATTATAAATAGATTTACGATTACTTGAGTTTTTCTTTTACCGCACCCGGACCATCTTCCCTTTAGAATAAAAATATAGATTTTTAAATATCTCCGTTAAATAAAAATGAATTAAATCCTTAAAAATATATCTGTTTGTTAAAAATTTAGAGAGATGATTTTTCATAAAATGCTAGTACAAATAACTATTAAGATAATGGTCGGAGTGAGTGTCGAGAAAAAAGGTAATATCACTCGTATCTAACCTGGTCCAACGTATATTGGCTTCATATGTTTGTCTCACGTGTGACCTTCATTGCAAATGATGTATGGATCACGATACTTTGCAATACAGATTTTGTAACGTATTGGGACTGCTTGAATATGATTGAGTGTTCCGACCTTCAAACGGGGTTTATTTATTTTTGAGGTCATCCCACGTCACAAAAAAATAAACATAAAATACTAAGCAATTTTCCAACGAAAAAAGATAAATTACTCATCTGATCAAAATAAAGTTATCAATTCAATAAATACCAAGGTCATCTACATAAAACTATTAAATGAACCATTATAATTATAATTTTGACCTACTATTACATATACTAGTTGAGCCAAATTACTTTGTAATAAGTTAATTACAATCATTTGTACTTACTTAATGAATTGATCATAACCATCCTGAACATCTCCATTATTCTAAATATCCAATTTATAATTAAATTATTCTCACTTACTAGCGTAGTACAATGTAGTTTGTGTACGGCCATATTTCACTTTTGCTTAAATGTTTTCTTAAAATGAGATGAGGAAACTTTAAGATCGTTAAATCTTTAAATATTTAGAAAACACCTGATACACTCATTTTCTTAATCTCCGAGCCATGAAAACAAAAAGAGCAAAGTGCTTCTGGCCGAGATTAAGGAGTCGATGCCTGTTTAAGTTTTCTATTATTAAAGTTCTGGTTTCGCCCCCAAAAATGATTGTAGCCAATGAGATGGCTGGAAGAATGTCCAGTAAGAAATAAAAAAAAACACTATTTGGTAGGTTAATAAATAAACCTTATTGTAACAAATATCGTAAAAATAAATCGGGTTACACACACATATATGAATAGATTAAAAAGTATTTTTGTAAGCTTTATGCTTGTCAATCGCGATTCTCATAATGTCTAATAAAGCAAAGAAGAAAATAATTAGCAATTAAATAAATTGTTCCTCGTTTATTAGATTAATCAACCACACAAGGGTCTGCCTCAACCCTTGAAATTGCAAAAGCAAATATTATGCTTGTTGCTTCCGAGTTATAATGAAATTAAGGACCCTTCCGGATTTCCATAGTCTCAGTCCGACGTAATGCAAGGCTTTTGGTATGGACAAGAAATACGGGACTTAATAAATTTTACCCCAATAATGACACATTAATTTTTAGACAGTAAGAATAATATTTATTATTTTGTCTCTTAAAATTCATTTTATTTCGGTATTGTAGAATTCTAAGTATGTTATTTATCTCCTAAAAAAAATTGCTTAAGGTATGTAGCTGATATTTTTGTAATTAGGTATGCAGTCGTAATGCAGACTATAATATAATGAAGACTATTTTTGAGGATAACTTGATGCTCTCAGATAATACGTTGGAAATTCGAATAACGATCCTCATGGTAGCGATCATCTCCCAACTCTTCTGCAGACAGTTAAGAAGGTTCTGAAGATTAAGACACTATACATGTTGTATAAGCTCGGATAGATTAGATATGCACAGAGTGCAATTTTTTAAAGGATTCTCCTAATGCTATAAATAATTTGTCAGACTTCACTCGGTATCGGTAAGCAATAATAACAAATACTAAGTAATAATAAATAGGTTAGGTCAGCGTTAATGAAAGATTGAGATTGCAATAATTTACTTTACTGTAATAATATTCATTTATATTTAAACTATTAAATATAAATGACGAAACAAACTATTTATTTTATTTTATATATTAAAGAAAAAAGAAAAGTTAAAGGACTAGGCTTGCCAATGAAATCATAATATTGAATAAGAGTTTCTTGATTAAGAAGGTAATAAGTCTGCTAGAATTGAGAGAAATTACTATTTATCTGACCTGATGTTAGTTAGGAAAAATAATTGTGTGAATTTCGTAGATATAGTCAAGTAGGCCAATGCCGGTAAATGCACTGCCATAAACATCTTGGAGTGGCAGTCACAGGCACACAGTGTATCATGTATAATTCGCCAGAGCCCATTATTTATTTTATCTGTTCAAAGACTCACTAAAAATATTTTGCAGGTAATTATTCCATCCGGGGGATCATTTTCTTATACTAAGTAAAATTTTAAAATTAAAGAAACCATTAGACATCACTGAATTCTCAGAATTCCCAGGAAAATAAAGGAGCTGAGAATAAGATTGAAACTGCTTACTTACAAAATTACCTGTTCATTTCAGGCTTCCTGAAAAATAATTAAGAAGAAACTATGTTCTTATTTTTATCTAAGAATAGTTTTTATTTTGTAATTACCAAAATTTTAATTTCGATTAAATAAAAAAATTGACAAAGTCATAGAGCAAATATGGTTTAAAATATGTAATTATAAGAAACATGAGAAAAAGCTATACAATTAATATAATTTGAAGTTGCTTAAAATATCACGAAATGTCAAGAAAGACAAAGAAGTTAAGGAAAAGAATTTATAAAAAAAGTGAATATTCATTTCAACTAAGAATGCAAATCATTGTCAATAGGAATAATTTTTATGTAAATAATATCTTTAATTTTTGTTATATGGAAGTTATTATTTATTGTAATGTCTTAAATTTATATTTAAGATTGTCCTTGAAGATGACCGAATTGGCCGAAACGTTGGGCTATTGATATGATAAAGTGTGTGAGACTTAACAGGATACCATTTGATTTATTAAATAAATAAATACCAGTCTCAAAAAATTGAATAAATTATATATAAAACATCTTAACTATTTTACATCTGGCCACCGATTGGTTTAAACGCCATCCGTGCAATATATTTTACATAATCTACTCGTAAAGCTAATGGAAATTTATAGTCAGTAATGAATATAAATTAGGTTAATCGTACAATTACTTAGGATGAGGCTCCTTTCCTCGAGTCTTAGGTTTAATTAAAGACAGAGGGGGATTGATAGGAGGCATCTATTAGATTAGCTTGATATAATGTAATTGGTTCCAGGTTCGCTGGTACAGATCGGCTTTGAAGCTAGATGTCACTGACGACCACACGACAGAGAAGAGGGGGAACAGACACCGCTTGATAATACGACAAGTTCAGTTACAAGATCTTGACAATTACACCTGCGAGGCCCTCAACAATCTTGGCAAATCAAGGCAATATATTGTTCTATCCGGTAAGTGGTGTCAGCTTTGTGAGAGTTCAGTTGAATTATGGTGTATCTCATTGCATGCTAGACGTCCATATATCATATACAAAATTTTGTACTATCAAGATAACAGGAACTGATTGGTCAAACCCTGAGTTAGTAAAACAATGTTAAGAGGGATATATCTATCACACTTCTAAAATTCAATACAACCTAGGCTATACAACTTTCCAATTATGTATTTGATTACACGTTGATGATTATTTAGTCTTCTTAAGTGCTCGCGGTAATTGAGGGAGTATAGAGGTCACTTTTTTTTCCGGCAAGAAGCACCGCGGCCTCAGAGGGCCTATTGTACGCCGTCCCTCCTCTGCTCAAAACAGGCCAATTGCCTTTGAAAATCTGGACACTGTATAAGGATCCACTGTTTCGCAAAGTTTGGGATCCAAGATACGATCCTTACCAAAGATGAGGAATCGTGTTCTTGCCACTACATCACATCTGCAAATGATCTCCATCCGTCCTGCAGAACCTGCTGATAGGGGACTCTATCAGTCTCATTTTATAGAGATGCTTATTTAGCTGACAGTGTCCCGTGTATAGACCTGCCACTCATCTTAAGATATTCCTATCCATATTAAGAAGGCAGTTGCTTCTTTTCGGGCAGGGTCCTTTGAGGAACATTTTTGATTGTTCCATCCCTCTGGCATTTCTCCAGAGTAACCCAGCCTTGCTCTCAGCAATCTTTTTGATATGCTTCTTCGCATGGCTGAGACTAATTCCACATATGGGGTCAGGTGTGAGAGGAACATACTCAGATCCTTTCCTTGCTAGCTAGTCTGCTCTCTCATTTCCTTTAATGCCTTTATGTCCAGGCACCCATTCCACCCGCACCTTGTTGGGCAAGAAGAGAGAATAGAGGTCCAGAATTCAGAAATTACCTAGAAGAGGTAAATCATCATTTTTTTTTTTTAATATCGTTCTTACTTTAATTCTTTATTTTTATCAACTCATAATCCATAAAATACTTCTTTCAATGGACTTCCATCTTCAAGCTTCTATTTACATTAGGCATTAATGTTTAAATATTCTTCCTGTTAATGATATTGCTTTATTTATTAGGTTATTGGCCACATTTATTTTCTGGGAGTAAGGGTGGCTTGTACAAAAATTTAATAATATGTTACTTTTTAAGTCATTTTTTTTTTTTTTTTTTTTTTTAGTCTTTTGGCTTTTAATTTTCCATTATTTTCAATTATTATGTCTATATCTAAAAATCTAATTAACTTATTAAATTGCCTTTCCAAAGGGACCATTCATTACTATTTTATTGTTGTATTTAACTGCTTCAACAATTTTTCATGGCTATCTTTGTTTGTAATGATCAATAAATCATCTGTACTTTTTAAATTATAAACATTCAACGTAAAGCATTATAATATTTTATTAAATAAGTCATTCATACAAATTTGACCTAAATTTACTGAAAACAATCCTCCCCTTTTACTTGTTTATAATATTCTTCATTGAAATGGATGATGTTAGGTTAAAAAAAAAAAAGTTATTCCGTAATAAGAATTATTAACTTCATCTCATTACAGAAAAGAGTTTAATTTCTTATTCATGTATAAATGCAAATTTCACTCCAATTCAACTCAGCTACCAACTTGTTTTTCGTAAAACTGACTAGCCATTTCAAAAAGAACCACTGCCTTACCTTCTACTGGCTGTGTCTTCCAACTATTTCCTTTATAGACATTATCATTACGAACAAAGAATAAAAAATTTTTTAAAGTTTAGAGAAACTCCTCATGCTTTTATGAAAATTAAATCCTTTAAAATCTAGGGCGTGGAGCAAACATTCCAGAAATAATTAGTAAGTTAATTAAATTACAGCACTATCAGCGTTAGTAACGTACCTCCCAAATAAATTGACCAATATCGGACTCAGCTTCAGGCCTTGCATGTTAAATTTAAATGGGAATATAGAATATTCATAGCGTAATTTTACCTTTTCAATCGATATATCAGTAAAAAATCAAATTAATCGACGCTTCCGACATATATGATGTCAGCCTAAGTGCGAGGTTATAATAACTTCTACCACTCCTTATAGACTGTTCTGGTACCGCTGAGTAATTTTTTTTTTTTTAATATTTATTTATTGCCTTTTACAACTGCACATTTATACAATAATACATTTAGTAAATCTGATCTAAGTTAAATTGGAGTGTTACAGGCGTGTAGAGAAACTACCCATTGGTAGCACTCTAATGAAATTTTACATTAGCT
>NW_027105124.1:149572-163947 GCF_000696795.3 Halyomorpha halys
TTACAGTCATGTAGATCAGTCTTTTGTAATGTGTTGGAAGTTTAGACCGTTTGTCTAGTAAGTGCTGTAATAGTTGAAATCGACGTGCAGTTTCCTGTCTTTTCAGTCTGGTGTGAGGATTCCAGGTTAATCGCTTGTCCAAATGTAGTCCAAGGTAGCGGATCTGTTCGACAGGCGTAAGAGTAACATCATTAACTGAAACTGAAGGGCAGACAGTAGGTTTACGACGGAGGGTAAACGTGATTTGATGAGATTTGTTGGAATTTATCTTAATCCTACAATTACGACACCAATCTTCGAGGGCTGTTGAGTAATTTAAAAATTAGATTTGCCTTTGAATTATTACCGTATTTTCTTTTTAGTGTTGGTAAAAGATCCATGTAATTGTAAATATAGGGGAAAGCTGAGCTTATTAAAACATTTCAATTGAAATTATTAAAGATTTCCTTTATTTTTTTTTTTTGCTAACTCCGTTCGGGATCCCTCTTCCAATTGTTAATTTACATTAATACTAATTTTCATTATTTCCAATTATGAAACTTCTACCAATCAAGTAAGAAAAAAAATATATCTCCTTTAAGATACGTAATATGTAAGAATCAAATAAAAAAATCCGTCTGTCCACTGTCCGTGGTTTTCACTGAGAATACTTGGTCGATTAGGCGCCTAATTGTTATAGTTGCCCACCCCTATTCGTTAATTATATTTTTGTAAATTCTTTTAATATATTGGTCCAGGTTCATTATGAAAACATTACATTACCATTTATAAACCACATCCATATTTACAAATAAGGCTTCCCATGCAGATTATAATGAAAATATGTGATACTATTTATTAAAAATTTGTTAGTAAATTTTTGTAGGTGACTTTTGGTCGAAACGAAGTTTCTTGCAGCAGAGTGTATAGATGTGTGCTAGATCTATATGTGCTATATATGCTATAAGATAAATATGTGCTTAATAAAACATTTTAAAATAAAACTCCATCATTTTTCAAGTTCTAGGTGTCCAACTTTTACACGTTCATGGGATTCCATAATGTAGTTGATTTTGGAATTAATAAAAAAATCCGTCTGTCCACTTCTCGTGGTTTGGTTCAGACTACTTGGTTGATTTTGCTTTTCTTTTTATAATTATTCAACTTTTTTGGTATTGTCTCCATCATCAGAATTAAAATAATTTTTGCTTGCCCCTTTTCTTTCTAGTTTCTTTGTCACTTGATGCCCATAAATATATTTTGTCGCTAACGATTTTGGAATAATACAAATACTATTAAGTTACAGTGAAACAGTATAATTAGGCCAAGTTTCTGTTTAAATCAAGACAAAATTGTAACCGATGACAACATATATTTATGTACATCAAATGACAAAGAAAAGGCACAAGTAAAAGCTACAATTATTGTTAATGTGATCCTGACAATGGGAGAAACCTGAAACGTTGAATGCATCTGAAAAAAAATAAATATTATAAAACGAAGTGGCTGTGTCATAATAATTAATTTTTTACTATTGGGGAAAAAAACAACAAATATTTAAATATAAAAATTCCCATTTAAAATCCAAGTAAATGAACCATATCTGTGTAGGAAGTAAGTACTATAGGATAACTCAGTCCCGTTAGGTTCATCAGGGCAAATCAGTGACCTAAAAATTTCACTAAGATCTGCAACATCAATGACAGTTTGACTATTTTTTTAAGTAATAGTTGCTATGTTCTTTGTTTTCAAGAATCAGAAATTGTGTTTCTATCTGATTTCATTTAGTTCTTTACTCATTTTCCTTATTCATATTAGATGGAAGGAATTCATATTACCTCAAGGAAGGTATATTTTTTTGTTTCACTAATGCACATAGCATTAAAAGAAATATGAAACAATAATCATTAAAAACATTTTAAACCCAAACGAAATACCAATTATAAATTTATTAATATGTATTTTTTATTTTTAGGTAATCCTCGCGTTGCTATCTTCCGGAGTAACCCACTGTCAAAATGGAGAGATTGTTACAATATTTCTTGGTCAGTATTCAGCTACACCCCACTTCAGGAGCACCGTCTTTTTTACAGAAGAAAACAGTTTGATGGTCAATTACCCAATTCTCTTCTAACAGAGCGATGGGTATGTGCTTCTTGTTATAATTTAAAATTTAATAATTAGGTAAAGAATGAAAATAAATTAATGACAATATATTCAAAACATTCATGTCATGCATAATCTTTATATTTTACAGCGGTCACTGAATAACAAATTAATGCACTACTAGTTGTTTTATTTAGAAATATCATGTATGAATAGATGAAAGTCATGGGAACTACAAAAGATATCATTTAAGATACTTTAATTTTATATGTTTCCAGGGGGCGAACATGACACACTGGTATCAACATGAATGGACAGAAATTATTATACCTGTAGACGTTTATAATGATGACATCACTCAAGAAAAATATTATTTAATCACAAATCTCGATCCAGCTACCCAGTACGAAGCGAAGGTCAAAGCGAGCAACTCTTTTGGATGGAATCAGATGTCAGATATTTTCACTTTTTCTACTAGAGGACTAGGTAGGACACCTACTAAAATACATTCGTGTAGGATGATGATTTACCTATAGTGAAATTCTTTTTTTTTTTTTTATTTCTGATGATAATTGTACCTCTATGTCTTCAAGTAATGAAACAATTAATAAACCTGTTGTTGCAAACATAGTGCGTAGAAACGCTGAACTGTTAGGTGCCATCTGTCATTTATAATAATTTTAATTTTTTTAAATGAACAATTAGTTCTAGAATCACATTGCTTGGCCACCATAATATGGCGATATGTGTCTCTTTTTTAGAACTTATTCATTAATAAATACTGTAGGAGATGTAGCTATTGGGTCTAAAACTATTTAATGATAGGTCGGTAAAGCTATAAATTTTAAGTATATTTTCAGAGGGGAATACAAACCATCATGAGATGAAGCACATAAGAAGATGTCCTTATTCCACACTACATTCCGATTTTTATCAGCAATAGTCTTTTGCAATATAAGATTATGGGTAAACCCACTTTGCTAATAAATATGGTCATTGATTTCCTTAGTAAGCCTGTTCTTGTGTCATTGATGTTGATAACTCTTATCAAATGTTGGTACATTATGAACTAAGAAAAACCATCAATCTCAGATATACCATGCTAATACAATCTAAAGATTTGGTAAAGAAAAAAGAGATATCATTAGTTACTAATCAAAACAATCTTTTCAAAATTTATTTATTTTTAAAAATTCCATTCCGTGTCCTACAATTGCTGATTCCATGTAGTTGTGTTGCAAGATTTTCTTAGCTAAACTAGTCTATGTTTGGAAACAATTTCATTTTTGAGATATGATACAATTAAAGTATAATCCATATCAGAATATATGTTCAATGGGATAAATGATAAGTATCCCCCTTTTCATTTTCACCCGACTACGGTGAAGCCAAAAAAAGGGTTATGTATTTAGGGGTGTCACAAATCTGCTCTGTGTATGGGCGATGCTTTGAGCAAGCTTCATAAATGATTTTTAAATTCGATGTCTTAAATTACTCAACAATATCCCATGAATGTTTTGAAACAATTTGAGCTTAGAATCCTGAAAAAATGTTTTATTATATTTCGTAACTTCCTTAAAGGGCAGGGCTTCCAGTGGTAAAATCAACTGCATTGCGCATTAATATATATTCACGCTTTTACTTGTACTCTGTATACTTCATTATGTATGTAATACATAATCAATGTATTGAATATAATATATAGGATCATGTGCTATACCTGCATGTACCGTGTTCAATAATATCGGTAGTGTTAGGTGGGTTTTATATTGTTATAACATTGTAAATGACAGTTGGTCTCCTTAATTTATGATGATTCGTAACAATTTGAGGTTTTATAGCCAATCTTAGGTTGGCTTTGACATAAATTGAATATTAAATGTTTAAGCAGTGTAGTAGCCAAAGTGTATTTTTAAGGTTAATCAATTGTATATATTTGTAGATATCTAATATTCGGATGTTTAATATTAAGGTAGAAATTAAGCCACAGCGTTAAGTGAAAGGCACCTGACTAGTGTACCAATTTCATTGTTTGTATAGACATCACTAACAATCCACTAATATGTTTAAAGAAATATGCAATAATATCCCACCTCTTAGGGGGAATAGGAGGATATGATAGAGCTACTTCCATAGTCGAGTTTTATTTTCATAAAATTATTTTTTTTATGACCGGTGAATAAATCTGCTTACTGTCATTATTTTATATGCTCTATAACTCTCCCCCCCCCCCTTGAAGCTTACTATATACTAAATGATGAATACATTAACATTATCCTTTTAATTCATTCATTAAAATTAGATCACGAATGTGTGTTTCGATGTAATGTTGGAACAATTAACTTAAACTCCTTGTGTTATGAGAATGTTCATATTACTGTCATTGTATATTTGCAACCTCCTATGTCATGTACATGTTGATATCACAGAGTAAAGTTATTTTTGAGGTGTTGATAGTTGACCGTAGATTAATAAGTAGAGAAGATGGTCGGGGTATGTGACAAAAAGAAATAACAACTATCATTATAAATGATACCAATAAATAATTATTGTAATCTCTTTTTGTTTTTTATCCCTGATGAAGACCTGAAATTCAATTCGAAACTTCGGCATAAATAAATATTTTTTTGTTTATTTACTGATCGCGCCTCCGAACATCTTCTCTACTTAATTTTTTTTTTCTTTTCATTTAATTTGTTTATATTATATCTAAATAATGTTTATACCCCAATAAAGTCTAATATTCTGAGGCAAAGATCGAGAAGGATCTCTTAAGTTTAGTGAATGTCTTGAGCAAATATAAGACAGTGATTTGCTTGAAGCTATAAAAAATTAGATAAAACCAGTGGCGTACCGCGAGTGCGAGCTGTGCGGGGTTGAGGGAAATTTTGCCAAGTATTTCAATTTAAAATGCTAAAATGTACAATAATACTAAAGAACCTTTTGTAAAGAATAATCATATAATAAAAAAGTTATGAAATTAAATGGTTCAAATTTTCACAAGATAATATTATTTATTGTAAAATTTTGCAGCCTCTAAAAGTGCCGCCTGGGCCGCTCCTCCAGCGCCCACAACGCTGTACGACTGGATATATATCATTCCTATTAAGGACATTATATACATTATTAAGACTTTTTTGTATTACAAAAAATGTCTCTGTCTTATTTTCTTTTGCTCTCATTCCCTTCTCTTACACTCTTCAGTCAATGCACAATAAAGGCAAAAAGTAATTTTGACTATTGCAGACAGGAGTCATAGAAAAGGCGGTACTACCTCTGAGATAGGGTGTTCATACAGATGATGTAGGGGAGTCGTGTTCTCACAAAGGGATATTTACCTATTTCTCCATATTTTAATCCCAAATGGCATTTGCACTGAAATCATATTTCATAATTGGTCTACAGGATAAAAAAATAAAAGACAATATCAAGTTATGCCTTTTTTGGTATACTTTTCTTATCCTTTTTTTTTCGAGTGTTACATAATGACTCCAGAAAAAAAAATTATCATAGTTTGATTCGTTCTTCTAGGTTCCTCAACCAGAATTTACATGGAAGTATGTTGAATACAATACATTGGAAATACTATGTTTCCTAATGATCTAGACTCTATTGTGTAGTAATGAATATTCATGAATTCATTATAATCAATTTTTCTTATTTTAGATGGTTACTCTTGGGAATCTTCTCACCCAGCTCATGAAATAATTTTGGCTTCAGGTAAAAATAATGTTTATAAATTTCATTTACAGTTTTTAAAGTATTTGATCAGGCTTTTGGAATATACTCAATATTGCATAGCTATTATTATGATTTTCAAGACCAATCTTTTTGCTTTTATGCACTTTCTAAATCTTTGTGGCAACTCTCATTTTTGCTCAACAACATAGTTATTTACCTCCATAAATAAAATCTAAATTAAAATTGCCACCTTAAACGCAGAAGGAATGAATTCTAAGCCTATCAAAGGAAAAATGGTATTATACCTACTTATATCTAATAGAAAAACATTTCAGTTTTTCACTCACTTACACCAATTGATGGTCCCATTGTATTATTGAAAATAGGTTTTATTATTTGGTTTGTACATAAAACAGTAGATAGCGACATTGACAATGCTGGTAACAAAGAAATTTTTTGTTCTGAAGGCAGTCGGTTGTAGCATCTATTAGTGAAAACATACACTCTTTGTCATTGTTTATAACCCCCTCCCCAAATTCCAGAACACATTGTTGTTCATTATGATTTCATATATTTTTGTATACAGTGTATATAAGTAATTTGACCTATCTGGTTTATTTTCAGTGGTATATGGTTGAGGAGAGGATAAAATTCTTTCTAGATGGTTGATAAATGAAGAATTCACTCTAATTATTTTTAGCATTATGATCTCGTAGTGAGATTATAATGTCATTGTTTAACAAACCATACTCATTATCAATAAATGTTTTTAAATTAAAATAAGAAAAGTCTACACAGAGAACAGACAAGGTATTTACTTATTTTCTGTGTAAATGGAGATAAAATGGCCGATTAAGGGACTCTCACTCCCAAGTTATTGTATGGTCCTACATACACTATCACAACTCTCAAGTCCACTGAAAGAGGAATAATCCACAAGGAATGGTTGGTCATGTGGGACAAAAGTTCTCCAAGTCAACTATAATTTATACAGATATAAAACTTCGGAACTCCTTTAGTTCCAGCATCTGCAGAGAAGAAGTGGCCACAGCCTATTTCAGAATTGGACTTACAATACTAATTAAGCTTTATCTTCACCCTTTTTAAATGTTTTTTTTTTAGTTTATTAACTTTTTTTTACTTTTATTTTATAAACTTAGTTTTATTCATTCAATTATATTATGTTCATACAAATAATGTTTCATGTCATATTTTATGAAACGCTTTTATTATTTAATATAATTATATGTATTTTCTTAAATCATTCTTTATTTTTTTCTGAGAGTTTGTATATTTTTTATTAATTTCTAATTCTGTGTTATAAACATAAAAAAGTTAAAATATTATTTAAAATACAAATTTATTTTTTATTTATTGATTTATGGATCAATTTTAATTTGTGTGGCTTACAAACAGTTTCACCACCAATCACATGGTCATCTTAATAAATTTGTACAACAGATGGTGACAAATTACAGTCCTGATGTAACTCGGCAAAGGTTGAAAAGCAGATAAATGAGGGACCTCCTTGTCTGATGATATATTTTATTTCATTCAAAGGAAGCACCATTGGGTGGGGTCTCCCTCATGCCTATACATGTCATGTCTATAATAATTCATCAAATTTGCTTATTGTATTTACTTTGCAGGTGCAGATAAAATTTTAAAGATGAAATAAAAAAAATTATTAATTTTTTTCTGTATATTCTTTTTTCCAGACAGATAATAAGTACACTAATAAATGCTTAGAGCATTGAGCAAACAATATGTAGGTTTGTTTTTCTGTAAAAAGTCGACAAATAATGTTATTGGATCTAACTGGTTGTTATCCCATCACCAAAAAGCAGTATGTCATGATGTATGTTAATGTTTTTTAATTTTTGTTTCAGATAATGAAATTAGAGATCTTGGTGTAATGTCAGCAGATAGTGGAACACATCATTTCATCACTCTTGAAATAATATCTCTTTTTATTGTAATTGTACTGTTTTTCATATGAAGCCATATGAATTACACTCTATCATGTGAAGATGAGTATTAAGTCTATTGCCAGACTATTAAACTTTCTTCTGATTTGTATTCATGTCTTCGAATTTAAAATGATACTTCTGTATATGTATATAAGACATTTTATTGATTGAAATTGATATGCAGGGTTTTTAAATTTTAAACTAGGTATGCTTATTTATTTAACATAAAATGAAGTTATATTATTTAAACATCACTTCAAATTAGAAATTCTTGAATGTAAATATTATTATTAGTTCTCAATATACTTACATTGTTTGCTATTTATTAGTTGAGTTTTGCAATATGTATTAATGCCACTAATAAATATTGTATTTCTCCATGTGATTTTCCATAAAATATTCTTGTAGAGAATGGCTAAATATTTATTGATAATAATTTGTGTACTTTTATAATGATCTGACTTGTGTTTATTGAAGAGAGAGTATATAAATGAAATATTTTATTATTGTTATGATTTAATTATTATTTTTTACTATGTGGAATTAATTTGTATAAATGAGTATATGTGTAGAACTAAGTTATACAACTAATATTTAAAATTCAATAAGCATTGTTTGGGTTAAAAAAATTATATCACAGATTTTAATATTAAGGTATAGAAAAATAATTTCTGATCTTAGAGGTAACTTTACCACCAAGTTTACTTGATGTTGTTATTTTCTTTTTTAAATAATGAAATATATATCCAGTATTTGTTGAAAATGTCAATTTAAACTATATTTAAAATGAAATATATTTCTTGTTTTTATTATGTCCCTTATATCTGTTGATGTCTTAAAAATTTTAGATTTTAGAAATATATTATTTACATTTATGTGTATAACTATATTTCAAAAATAAATATTTGTGTAAATCTATAGTTTTTTTTCTTATTTTAATTACAACTTGATCAGCATCAGAAACATCTATACATTTTTTCATTTTTATTGATAAGTATGCAAAGTGTGGTCGTAACTAATAAACTGAAAGTTTTTTCTTAGTAGTTGAAGCGTAATAGTTGGAAAACACAATGAGAAAAACATATAAATAAAATTAAAAATAAAACCTTGTGTCTGAATAGTCATTGGTTATAAACTTATTTTTTAATTACTCTGTTAATATAATTAACACTGAAGCCTTATAAAAACTGATGGTTCTAAATAATCCTGGAGTTAAGTCAGACGTAATAATAATGTTAATGTATATACACAATAACATTATCGTTATACCTTACTTCTTTACTTTTGTTTTTCAACTTTTCAACTTTAAGGCATACTCTTCAGAAACGTGTTCATAATGTTACACCCGGTTCCGCTGGGAACTCGCCAAACAAAAAATAAAAAAGGTAAACAAAAAAAGTCTACACCAGAAATCCGCAGTACATCTGCAGTCAACTTTCATTTGATACCATATTTGTTAAAATTTATCGTCCCTGAAAGCCGGAAAATGGATCTATAGTACCAAAATGTACAGTTTATGTTATTGTGAACTCATATGAATTTCAAATTGATAAACACACATTTGTTAATTTGTAGGGGAAAAATATATGAAAAAAAAGTAAAGAAGTATTTAAAATATTTATTTCTTTATGAAAATAACCATTGTATAAACCAACAAAGAAAAACATTAAAAATTCAAAGAAAGAAAAAATAAAATATATTTAAGCACTGGGGGACTACTGTGTCCCAGCTCTCTTGAAACATTAAGTTGTTAGTGACTTTTATATATCATTACAAAAGTGAGGTGAAAACTGGCAATATCCGATCTAAGATGGGATCATAGGAGACATTCACTTGGAATTTCAGATAAAAATATAAGGAATGCGTTGTAGAAAGCTGGGGACACAGGTAACCCACCATATTTCAGTCCTAAGGAATCATTGTTTTGAGTTAAAACTGAACAAACTTCTAACTACTTAGAAGTCATCATAAATTCCAGATGAGTAGATTTTACTTTAAGTAGTAAAATCTACTCATCTGAAATTTATGATTGTTTTTTCCATCCACATTAAAAACAACTACATTAACATCATTTTCTAATTTCATATTTTTTTTTATTTTATAACTCAATGAGAATATTCAATATTTTTTGTAATTATACTTAATTGAAACAGTATCAAACTATTTGAATTACTTTGTATTAAATATCACCATCTTGGTTGGCTTATTGAACAAAATATTATAAAATTCCATTAAAACATATTAGATTACAGAATGCAATTAGTTCTAAAACCGGCCAAATCCACTTTTTCACAATACAGAGTTATTTTATTTTTCAAAAGTTCACTGCACTATGTTACTTATCACTCATACTGATTAAATGGGTCTCAATCTAGTATAAAAATGTTTTCAAGCTCTTGGGTTAAATTAGATCAAATTTGATTGTTTTGAAGTTGCCTATCAAACTTTTGAAAATGGATTGTGCCAGTTTTGAAACTGATTGCCTCAAATCACAATATAGTACTGTAATCATGGTGCTGCATATAATGTAATATATACTTAAATCGTTATTACTTAATTTACACCAATTATGCTCTGCTGAAATAGTGATTTGTTGTTTTCACCAATAATGCTTAAAATGAACCATTATTTAAAGATACTCATTCTTTTTTGTAGCCAAACTTGACAAGTTCTAAAAGAGAAATAAATTAAGATGAGAATAAAGTAATCTCAATATATTATTTCTATAAAATAAGATATTGCACATCACAGTACTATTGCAAACCTTGTAGTCTATTTATGTTATCTGTCAGGTATATTTGTAGCTCATCATAATTTAAATCGGGAAGCTTTCCACCATATTCACTTGGAAGTATATCTGGATTAACATATTTATGAAGAGATGCCCAATTGGACTTGTGAAAATGTATCTACAAGCATCAATTGGTTAACAATTAAAATCATTATTTAATGATAAAAATATTATTATAAAGCTCTATAAAAGAAATTAGGTTCTAACCCACATATGTATTACATCCTTCCAATATGAAAACAATTATTTGCAAAACTATATTTTATTTATTTTCGATTTTCATATTCTAGATTATTGTCATAATCGAAAAAAAAAAAAAAAAAAATTGAACACCCAGCAGACCCCAAATCTCATTGATTCTGGGCATCAACGAGGTAAAACTGTAAAGAAATGGTCAAAAATGTGGAAACATATCAGGAATAATTGTTTGAAAAGTGTTCTAAAAAATTGTATTAATAAGGCCTATCCCTTTGGTCTGCATCCACCTCATCACAAAGTTCTCTCCAGCACCGTCATTTGCTTTCATTAATGGCTTGTCCGTGGTTCCTTCTAATTGTCTAGAACTCTTCCTGAGGCACAGAAAACTAAACTCCAAAAGACGCCTCGCTAGCGGATAACTTCTTCTTGCTAGATTACAACACCAACAAACATTGGCAATAATACTTATCCACCAGTATACTGAGGAATGATGTTTTCCAGGTTTTGAATGGGTCATAGCTGCATCACTAGCTCTAGAAATAAGAGAGGTCAGTATTCGCACCTTTTCCTTAGCTGACCCTTTCAATTCACATTCATCCTCTAGCATTAAAGTGAATGAACCATCATCAAATGTTTTCATGTTCCAGCCAATGGTTCTCCATCGACAACTCTTCTTTCTTGTAGGCATATGCAGTGTGATCAATATAGCGTGGTTATCACTGTTTGTATAAAATCTACAAACCTCCCAAGTAGTGATCCAATGCATGCATCCATTGACAAACATCAAATCAATCATAGATGATTTTCTTGCTCTTGTGAACGTCGGGTTTGTTCCGGTGTTCATAAGGATCATATCATTTAGTTGTGCGAAAGCTTCCAGGAGAATTTCACCTCGTCGATTTGTTATTCTACTTCCCCATTCCGTTGCCCATGCGTTGAAATCACCAGCTATGATAGTTGGATTATGACAACTTTTTTTTTTTCTTCAAATTTTTACTTTTTTATTTATTGATAGATATTACAATCTGCCACACAGTTGTGGGCAATAGGTAATAGTGATTAATGATCTCATACATACTAAAATAAAATAAATTAAAATAAATTAATAAAAAAAAACTCTCTTAAAATATATACAAACAGAAGAATAAACAAAATGAACATAATCAAACTATCTTTATGAAAAA
This sequence comes from Halyomorpha halys, assembly GCF_000696795.3. Taxonomy (NCBI): domain Eukaryota; kingdom Metazoa; phylum Arthropoda; class Insecta; order Hemiptera; family Pentatomidae; genus Halyomorpha; species Halyomorpha halys. Next base: position 161,482 of record NW_027105124.1, read on the forward strand.
TAAAATAAGATAATGATAAGATAATGATAAAATAATATAGTCTCTAGTCACATTTACACTCTAATATACAATATTTACACAATCGACCTGAGGATCCCCGACCCCACTCTATCCCCCACGTGTGAGGGGTAGAGCAGAGCTCAAAAGATCCCAGCGCATCCCTCTCGCCACATCACTGGTAGTGAGTCAGTGGAGGCTGAGCAAGTGCACTAAAGCCACAAACACTCAACTTGAGTGGAGAATCTGATCATTGCCAGAACTCCAATTGTCCATTTTTATTTTAATAAATCTCTTGGCCATTGCCGTTTCAACCTTCTAGGTGGGCTGTAGGGACGGGTGGAACTAAATAAGGTTTGAACCGAAGGATTAGGATGGTTGGAAAGGTTTATGTGGAATTTTGAGAATTTGGTTGGTATGAGGTCAAGGACAAAAGGGATATGTAGGTCATCGTGTAGTGATCTGTTGGAAACGAAATAGGGTGCATTAACTATGCACTATTAGGATAGTTATTAACTATAAGGATTTTGTATTTGGTTAGCTGTTCCCCAAAGTTCAAGTTCGTAGGTCCAGATAGGTCAGAGTATAGTCTTATAAATAAGTAGTTTGTTTTCTAGTGAGAGATGAGAGGTCCGGCTGAGCAGTCGGTATAGTTGGCTGAATCGTCTGTTGAGTTCTTGTATTTTAAGACAAGTATGTTGGTTCCAGGTGAGTCTTTTGTCCAAAATGAATCCGAGGTATCGCGCTGTGTCGAATCTGGGTAGAGGAATATTATTAAGAGTAACAGGTGGACAGAAGCTGTGGCGGTGAGTGAAAGTCACATGGGTGAATTTCGATTCATTGACTTTTATCAGCCATTGGTTGCACCATTGCTCAATCCGGGGGAGGTGTGTTTGGAGATTGGATGAGGCTGTTACAGGATCGGGATGGGAGGATAGGATAGCTGTATCATTGGCAAATGTTGCCAGAAACCTGTCTGGAGTGATGGGAATGTCAGCAGTGAAGAGGATGTAGAGGACAGGACCCAGGACACTGCCTTGGGGAACTCCTGCCTCGATGGGGTAGATATTTGAGTACTCAGAACCACTGTGAACTTGAAAGGAATGATCTGAGAGGTAGGAGCGGAGGGTAAGGTATAAGGTTTGGGGTAATATGGATTTGAGCTTGAAAAGCAATCCGAAATGCCATACCCGGTCAAAAGCTTGTGCTATGTCCAAAAAGGCACTCGAGCAGTATTGTTTCTTTTCAAGAGCTGAAGAGATATAGTCAACGACTCTGAGCCCTTGTTGAACTGTGGAGTGTCTAGGGTGGAATCCAAATTGATGAGCGGGAAAACTCTGTGATTTGACGATGTATAGGATATATTTAAGAAGGATTTTTTCAAAAATTTTGAAAGGATTAGAAGTAGACTGATTGGTCTATAGGAAGCAGGATTATTAGGAGGTTTTCCTGGTTTTGGAAAAAGAATTATAATGGAATGTTTCCAAAAGATAAGAAAGTGGGTTGATCTTAGGATGCAATTATAGAGATATGTAAGGAATATTATAGCTTTGGGAGGAAGTTGGTGAAGGATTTGAGGAGTCAGAACATCATACCCTGGAGATTTACGAGGAATTAGCATCCTTAGTTGATATTTGACTTCAGAAGGGGTACTGTTCTAGGAGGTAAGAAAAATGGGATTTGTGACGATATGTATTCTTCAATTGTTTGGGTTAGGTCAGTATGAAGTTCAGGATGAGGAGTGAATGTATGAGAAAGGTGAATGGTTAGTTCTTCAGCTTTATCTTTGTCGGATGCTGCCCATATGCTATCATTTCGTCGGAGGGGGTGGAAAATATGTTTGGATTTTAGGATTCTTTTGGTCATGTTCCAGAGGGAATTGTTATGAGTAGAAAGGGAAGAGAGGTAGGAATTGAAGGACTCGGATCGATGGTTGGACAATTCTCTCGTAACTAGTTTACAATAGTGGTTATAGGTGCGACGATCAGAAGGATGTCTTGTGCGTTGCCATAATGTTCTGTAGTGGCGCTTGGTTTGAATGATGTCTTTGAGATGTTGTGGTAGAGGATTTGTCTTGTGTTTACTGGGGACATTATAGGGTGAGGAGGCAGACCAGACAGCTTGTTGGATAAGGTTTGTGAAGGAATGGACTGCGTCATCTAGGTTTTCAGGGGTTTTTAGGGAAACTTTAAGATCGATTTGGTCTGTTAAGATTCGGCGAAAGGAATTCCGGTTTACTGGGCCCCTTATGAATGAGGGTTGAGGTAGTACAGGAATTGGGGATATGGAGATAGTTAGGATTAGTGGACTATGGTATGAAGATAGGTTATCGAGGCGTGAAAGGGAAGTGTTTAGAGGGCCTAAGCCTTTATGTATAAAGAAGTCCAGGAGGTCAGCATTACGGTCAGGATCGGTTGGCCAGAATGTAGGAGAATTGGGACAAGGAATGTTGCATCGAAGGGAATTGAT
>NW_027105124.1:164443-186712 GCF_000696795.3 Halyomorpha halys
TTAAGTGGTGCCATTTAAGGGTTTCTTGGCGGAGAAATAAGGCTAGAAACTAGATTTGTAAGTAAGGAGATGAGTGAAATGATAAGGGATCTAAATTCAGATAGGAAAGAGGTGAGGAGGTTTGTGAGATCTGTCGCATTAGGAGGAGGGGGGATACAAGGTATCTGATGATTAGGCTTTTGGGAAGTGGATGAGGTTTGAGGAACAGAGGCATGAGAATATTGGGATTGAGGTTGAGGATAATGGGGTGTAGGTTGCGATTGTGGCAGGGCCTGAGTTGCCTGTCCTGATTCTCCAGTCATTGGAGCGAAGGACACTCCTGGTTTGACAATTCTTGAGGGTCTCCTGGGTGGTCTGATTGTATCTTCTTGTCTGGGTCCTGCTTGTTTTCTGGATGCTGGATTTTTATACGTCTCGCACCCCTTGTAGTTGGACGGATGCCCTTCTTTATGGCATAGTCCACACACGGCAGGTGTTTGCCTAGGCTTGCTGCATTCTACGGATTCGTGTTATTGGCCACACTTGACGCACCTAGGTAAGTGATGGCAATAATGTTTTGTGTGGCCATACTTTTGGATTATGACAACTAGCCTCTAAGACAATGCGATCCATCAAATTCTCAAAGTCTTCAATTGTGATACTGGGATACTTAGGCGTAACAGCTAAAGATGTATACGTCGTTGATTCATTATTCATTCATGATTCAACGTCGTTCACCCATACAAAGCCGGAGTGCGATATATAGTATTCATTTCTGGAATAGCTTGGGAATTACAGGCCCAAATAGTAGCTTTACCACTGACATCGGATACCCACGAGTTGCCATCCAAATTTTTATATTGTTCGCAGAGAATAGCGACGCCAATGTGCTGTTACCGTACCATTTGGTAAAAGAGATCCTGGACAGCTTCGCAATGGTTCAAATTCAGTTGAAGTATCCTCATCTACGATGTTGTTGGATTTGCGTCATTGTTTTCAATGCTGAACGGAAAGCTGGACACTTAATACTTCCGCTGAGGTAGTCAGCTTCACCATTTCCCGCACATAATGCGCGTTGCAGTTTCTGGTCAGTCAGTAGCTTTGTGACTCGCTTTACCACAGTTTCGACATAGGAAGGTCCTATCCTTTCCAACACAATTCCGGGCTATGTGTCCATACCCCCAGCAACGGAAATACTTTGCAACTCTAAGTCTTTCTCGTGTACGGCTAATAACCAGTTCTACTCGAACCTTTCCTAGCTTGGAAAACCGGAAGGGAAATAACCACTGTTTGTGTACCTCCATATGCTTGACGGATAGATTTCACTGCTGTGGTGGGCTCTGAATCTTCACCCAGGAGAGGTTTTAAGGCCTCCCCAACCTCCTCTTTTGTGGTGAGAGCATCCAAATCTCGCAGCTCGAAAAGTGACTCCTTCGTCTAAGTTCGGACTTCCGCCCCTCCACCAAGCACTCTCTCCATTGAGCTTTTTAGTGCAGTAAGAGATTGCTCTTTCTTCCGGTCCAATTGGAGTAGCAGGTCACCTTTATTAATTTTCCGGACCTTGGTGATTGAAGAGACCATCTCCACCATTGCCGAATCTTCTCTTACCTTTCGCAGAACATCTGCATAGGACTGGGTATCTGAAATTTTTACAATAACGGCATCGGGCCAAGGAGGCTTGGGGTGAGGTTTCTTCCTGGATATTTTTCTTACTTTCTGCCATTGCTCCTGCTGTGGTTCTCCATGTTGAGCTCCATTAGATCTCTGTGGGCGATCTACATTATGCTGCACAACTTGTACAGTTTTCTTCTTATTCTTCTTTTTATTGCCCGCCAAAGGTGTGGTTAGTGTCCCCTCTGACTTTACAGCATTCTTCCTCGGTGGACTGACCTCCTTCGTTTGGGTGTGACCATCAGCAGTATCGATAGGGAGGGCAGCTGTTTTCAACTTTTCAAAGTATAGTTTGATTTCGCATGTGAAACTCCTTATCTTACCATGGACATTATTCTTGGTGCGAATGAAGGAGATAAGCTGCTTAATTTTATTCCCAAGATTTTTCATCACCTCGTTTGTGGTTAGTCTTGTGGCATTAGATACTACAATGGCCAAGTCTCCCGCCATTGCAGCACTGCGGTCATATGATGACGATGCTGGGAAACCCCCCCATTCCCTACCGACGCCGTTACTGAGGTTCCCTCCCCCTGCACTGTAGCACAATTGACATTATTTTCACATTTTATATCTTCTGCCAGGTTTTGAAACAGCCGCCTCTAGCCCGAGGAACAGAACTGACCAGTACGCCGCCTATTCTAGGAACTGTTGCGCCTGAATTTGGTTCTAGTTTTGGTCCACCCCAGGTATTTTATTTCCCCGGTTTCCACCATATCTGGTGAGAATCCCCCTATCTGCCACCTGGGGAGGCGCCCGATGGGAGACTAGCGACTCCACACGGGATGGCCGTGTGTGTGTGAGTTTGTATTTATCTATAATGTGATTAAATTTGGATAGTATGGATTCAGAATAATGTTTTAACAGAAAATAAATACATTTTTGAAAAACTAGATTAGAAAATAAATATGTAAAATATCAAAGAAGAGAACACCTAATTCATGTCTGTGTTTAACAATAATTATAATTGGAGTAGTGGAGAATGGAAAATAGAAACTCAGTGAATACAAAGATAATATTCCCAGTATGTTTAAAACACATGGAATTTTCGTGCATTAATTAAGACACTGACATGAGAAAAACAAAAACAGAATTTTGCAAAGAATGATTAAAGATTAAAAAAAGAATATCACACAAAATACAAAAAAAAATGTATAAGATAACATTTTATTTTTTAAAAAGAAACGAAAAACTTGTGACTTGTAAAGCTATCATTCTATTGTTTTTCCACACCATTGGCCTAATTGCTTCCTTTTGCATGAATATACAAAAATTTGATATTTTTTGAAAATTGTTTTTAAGAAGATTATACACTAACATTAGATTTAATAAAAATACAATTTAACAGGAAAAATGTATATCATACTGTATAACAAAGAGTAACAATAAAATTACTGCTTTCCTAATCTTTCACTATTAATAAAAATCTAAAATTAATTTAAAGAGATGTTTATCTTATGATAAATGAAAAAATATATTTGGATCGGATATCTTTGATCATCAATAGGAAACAGTTGTACCATTGTTAACAAATAAAAGATGAATTTAGAGACTTCTGAAAATTACTTTTTGGGAATTAAAAAATAAAATAAAATGAGAATACAATCCTAATGCCAGTCTTTAAGAAGAAATTAAAATTATATCATTGCCTAATAAGTAAAACAAATATAGAAAAAAAAAAGTTCCAAGAACTTTATCTTAACTTATTCATCAAAGCGAGTGATTGTTTTCTGTAAATTCATAAAAGTCAGTTACTGTTAACCGAGCTACAGTAATAAGTAAGCTACGTTTTATCACTTATTTCTTGATCAATTACTTGTAAACTTTTTTTCCACAGCCAAAATAATCCTGTGTTCAATATTAGTTGATAACATTAATTTCATTTCCTTACTAATTATTTATATTTAATTTCTTAATCCATAAAAAAAAATCTTCAAAAATTTCGAACAAATAAATAAAAGGAATTTCAGGGCAAAAATAGTTCAAATTTCAAAAAGTTGTAGTTGTAATAAGTATCTGGTATTTATTACTACACTGATTCATTCTTTAAATAATTTTAGTTAAATCATATTCGTGTTATATAGTTTATTTTAAAAAGGAAATTGTATATAATTTTTAAGTATGCAATAATTTTTCTAGTATTACTATCAATATGATAAAATTTTTTAATTAAAATTTGTATTATAATGAGGTGTTATTATTTACCAGAGGTTTCATGTAAGGAGAAGATAGTTGGGGTCAGTAATGGTACAAAAATAAGTTTTACTTTGTGTATTATTACTGATCGCATCCCCCTGATCATCTTTTCCTCATGAAATTTATATCATTAAAATTAGAGAATTGTAAAGTGGAAATTCATTCAATATTTCTAAAAGGTACTACTGTACAAAAACAAGCACAAACAACAATAACTTCAAAAGACATAGAATGCTACAAGTTAGTATAAGCCCGTTGACAAGGATATGTTATAGGGTTTGTTTATTGCTTATGAGTGAGCATAGACAGCAGAATATCACATCTGTGATCTAATTAAAACAGTACTAATAATTTTAATATTAGTATTCAATATTCCTGCCTTTTGGAGCTCGTTTGGTAGTTTTACCTTCAAAAGCTTGATTACTTACATTTTCTTTAGTGGATCCACTTAAGAAAGGAAAAACAATTGTAATCAAACTGTTCAATAGTATTCCAGAATTTACTATATGATACTCCATGTGATGAACAGGTAGTCCCTGAAATTGTATAAATTAAATTTTTATAAAGATTGGACTGTAGTCCAATTTAATTATAAAATTCATAGTTATTTTAGAGTAAAAGAATAAATTAAGAATCTTTAAATGTTAAAAAATCTAAAAATCTAGTTAAATTATTTAAATAATTTAAAACACAAAAATTTTTGCTGAACATTGCTAGATTGCTAGACCTGATGAGTGAAAATTCTACTTTTTGTTTATAAATTATTGTATAATATGTACCTCTGCTTTCTGGGAAGCTACTTTACAGTTGTTAGGAGTGAAGTATTTAAGATATCTCCATGACAAATTTTTCATATCAATAATATAAACAAGGCCATTTTCTTGGGTCTCAGGTTCATCCAGAGCTAGTTCTAACCACAAATCATCAACTTGAAAATTTTCCCAAGGATCAAGTTCACCAATTACAATATTACCTAAAAAAAAATACATAAATTTTACTTTTGTTTGTAAATGAATATTATAAATCAATTTCAGTATCATATAAGATCAGAATATATCATATTCAATAATCAATACTCAAATTATTGCAAATTTAAAAAATAATAATAATGTGACATGAAGTTCCTAATAATTGATGCAATTATTGAATTTTAAGAGAAATTAAAAACTGTTGTGGAATTCAGGAAGGGTTTTATAAACAAAGACAAAGAGTGTATGTTTCCGTTGATAGATGCCACATCCGACTGTGCTTAGAACAAAGAAACATGCTTCACAATCCATATTGTTTTCATTAATGTCCCAATCAGTGTCTCGTGCATTTAATCTGTGTTCCTCATCTTCTTTGGTGTAAAAATCTTCAATAAAAAATGTCTTCATCTTTCAGTCAAATTTTTCTTCATCTTTGAAGCAAAGTATCAGGTCTCCAGTTAAGGCCTTTAGAAACCTTTCAGCAGGCTTCTCTTTCTGATTCTTCTTTTTTTCTTAACACTTCTCAGCTTTTCCATCATTTGATGTTTGATGTTAATCAGATGTCATTTGTTCTTTCATTTCAGTAGCTTTGTTTTCAAACTGTTCATAACTCTCTTCTGAGCTTCCTTCCTGGGAAAGGATGACTTTATTCCCCTTTTCAATTAACTTGGTCACAGATAGTGGATCACCAGGTAACTTTGGAACCAAAACATCCTGAAAGTTAAGGTTGTTTATACAACTTTTGTTATATGTCTTTACTTTACTTTTTCCTTGATGAATTTTAGGAATATCCCTTTCATCTTCTTTTATTTCTTCAGATCCTTCCTCCACCAGATGCTTTTCATCTCTGTTAATTGCACATAAGGCAAATTCTTTAGCCAAAGATACTCTATATTGTCTTTTTGGTTGAGGCTTTTGCGTGTCTGAGGATCCATTTCTCCTGTGTCGTCTATTATTTTCTTTGGTTAACCAGCATTCCTTTGTTAGGTGATCTGGTTTTGGTGCTCAGAACAAAGAAAATGCCTGTATCTTTGTTCACAGCAGTGTCATAGTGTCACCATCTACTGTTTTATTTACAAATCAAATAATAATACCAATTTTATACAACAAAAACTAGTTTTCTGAAGAATAGATATTTGATTATTGTTTAAAAATTACAAGAGACAACAACATATAAATAAATTTGTTATTCACATTTTCTCAACCAGAGAATATGAATGAAAAAAAAGAAATCATAGATATAATTAGAAGTTAGTTATTTTTATATATCAGGCACAGTGGATCCTGACAATAAAACAGGTCAAGGGAAAATGAAACTACCTAATATTAGGGGTTCCTGTGATGTAGCGAGGGCCAAAAGTATAAATCAGTGGATGAACTGTACATTAATGTCTGTAATATAAGAGTCTTTCTTAAAATAAGAAATTATAATAATAAACTCTTCATTTATTCTGCAAAAACTCCTTCTTGAACATCATAAACAATTACTGATGTAATTTAGAGCCTTAGAGAAAAATAAAATTTTAGCAGATGAATTAAAAAGTAATAGAAAATAAAATGAAAAAATGACAAAAATGGGGAAAATAAAATAATAATAATGAAAAGTCACTAGTATTATATTAACATCTAGGTTTTTATAAATTTTAATTAGAAATAAACAAGATCTATTTACAATTTATTAGGAACTGTATTGAAAGGAAATTACTAAAACAGCTAGCTTTAAAGGTTGGAAGGGAATTGGAGCAACAGATACAGGAAGGAATAGAATTCCACATGAGGACAAAAATGGTAAAGGATTTGTTGGAAACTGCTCTTTGGTGGGCTGTAGTATGTAAATATAAAGAATGGGTATTACAGGAGTAAACAGAGGATTTTAATTGAAGGAGATCAACATATTATGGACCTAATAACTTGGTCAAGGAAAGGTATTATGAAATACTTACTCTGGTAGGAAGGGTATAGTCCCTTTAACTCTTAACAATATCAGAAGAGGGATATATTCCTTAGAATCTCAAAGACGAATCGAACAAAGCATATGAATTTAATATCAATAATAATAAGTCATAAAAACATAGTGGAGAAATAATAAGAGATAGTTGACCGTGGATAAATTATATGAGGAGAAAATGGTTGGGGGTGCTGTCAAAATATAACACAAATAAGTTGAAATAACTTATTTAATCATGCTGACATTTCAGCTAGATTTTCTAGCCTTCCTCAGGGCTAAGAACAAAGAACAAGATAACAACCAATCAATACAAAAATTAAAAAAAATAAAGTATTAACAGAATGACATAAAGTAAATAATTGTACAAAATGAAATTAAAGTGATGAAAGAAGTGGAAAATAAAATTAATGTATAGGTAATTGAATAAGTAAGGAAAAAAAGGAAATAAAATACAAATTTGAAGTTATATAATGCAAAGGAATATGAATATTTTAGTTTATTAATTATTTAAAACTTAAAATTATGGAAAGAAAAAATAAAATTGAGAGAAAGAAAATATATGTAATTAATGAAATATGTAACCACATTAAATACAGAAACAAAATATGAAGTTAAGTTAGATGAAGACTAGAAACTCTAGCCAAAATGTCAGCACAATTAAATAAGTTATTTCAACTTATTTGTGTTATATTTTTACCGCACCCCAACCATTTTCTCCTCATATAGTGAAGAAATATTTAGTACATTAATACATACATTACTAATTTATTTAAATGTATTAATAATGGATTAAAATCTTTCCATGGATTCATGTGTAGAAATTGAATTGAAAAGAAAAAATATGTTACAACCATGTATTTTTGAAGCATTAAAATGATTCATAATGCAAAAGATATTCAGGGAAGCCCTTGTTTTGAAAAGTTTATTAATAGTTTAATAACTTTTCCTGGAAGTGGTTCTATAATTCTGTTCACTGACTCAGAGACTGATAACTGAAATGGAATTTTAAAATTTATTTCTGGCTGGACCACAGAGTGAATCTCAACCTTTCTACTCTAGCTAGAATAGGTTGATAACCTGTAGGATAACCACTCCATATGCAAGAAATGGCCAGGTCAGAGCAAGGGGCCATTGCAAATGTATATGCAGTGATTCTAATAAAAATGAAGCAGCTTAAAACTTATTATAATTACCTAATTTAATGACATATACTCTCCTTCCTGATTGGTCACGGTCTTTCAAGAGACAATGAATGTGTCTAAGGAGAGCAATGTTATGACTCTCACTGAAAACTGTAGTAGCGAACCACTTTGGATTTTCAAGTTTCAGCATATATACAGATTTCATCTAAAATAAAATAATGATATATGTTAAGACTACTTTCATTGTAAATATTTTAAATATATTATGAAATATAAACGAAAATAAATCTTCTTATTTTATTGTTTTAATAATTATTGAAAATGTCCTCTTTTTTGTCCCATGAGCATTCATATCATTGTATATGATTTCTATTATTTTTTAATACAATTCAATATGATGAAGACAAAAATCTTTACTATTACTCTCAATGCTATTCGAAATTGAAATTGTAAATTTCCTTGTCTTCCATCAGGGGCTGAAGAATTCAAATTTTGTAAAAGATCTAAGATCTTCTTTCCTTGGCTTATGATTTAAAATAAGAAACACAGGAGGTGTCCAGGTGAGCAAAATGCTCAAATGAGAACAAAAAGATATCAAGCCAGGAGTGTACTTGTGAGAGAAATAATCAGTCTTACCGTTGCGAGGAAGCCATAGCAAAAATCAATTAAGTATAGGTGGGGAGGTAAAAGAGGAAGTAACATAAATAAGCGGCAATAACAACATCAAAGGGTTAAAGGAAGTAGACAAAAGTATAAACAAAACAGATGATATTCTTGGGAAATACAGAAATCTATTACCCCATATGAGCAAAATGCTCAAGGCTACACCTCTCCCCAGTTAATAAACATTCAAAGTACTGATTAACCTAGAGCAGAAAGAGACAATTAGTGAAATAGAGGTAACAGGCAGCTTTATAAAGACAGATAGTCATTTATATATAAATTAACAGACTTTGAAGGACTGTTAATGTTGCAAGAAAGGAATATGAGGCTCCATTAATGAGGGTAATCTGGACCCAAGTGGGTGGAAAAAGAAGAAGGGGATGATTAAGAATGAAATCATTAAATTAGAAGTCTAGATCTCTCTTTGCTTGAGTGTAGAGAAAAACAGCATAAGATATATGAGATTGGAGACCAAGGCTCTTATTAAGCTGAAGCACCACAAAAGATAAGTGGAAGATTAGATAACTTAAAGTGAAAAATTTATAATTTGGAAGTGGAAAATTCATAATTTTAACAGATTTAAAGAATTTGGATTGAATATAAAAATATGGGGTACAACACAAAATTGAAGTGTTTTATAATGAAATTTTAGTATTGTTTAAAATTAAAATGTTTTAATTATTTAAAATTAGGTTAGTTTTTTTGGATGAAAATTAAAAATAGTTAACATGGATATTTTCTATAGATCATAAAAATATTCAATAAATAAATGATTTATTAATAGACAGTATTATATAATAAAGAATAAAATATTAAAGATATATAGATATAAACAATTAAAATATTTATCATCTTATTATAAGATATCATACCTTTGCAAAGGCTTTATTCACATCAAACTTAGTGAAATGAAGGTATCTCATTATCATCCGATTATCTTCACCAATGTACAAAGATGCTTCACCTTAAATTATAAATTATTAAAGTAAAGACTAATAAAATAAATAAAAAATAGGTTGATAAAAAAAAGGCACAAAATGGTATTTATAATATAAAGTAGAGCAAGTCATCAGAGATCATAAGCAGACAAAATGCAATATGGATTTATATGAAATTTTTGTAGATTTTTCAATTATATTAGTAAATTAACAATAAAAGGAAAATTTAATGCTTTACAGAATATATTGTATGCTATTTCTTAAATAAACAATTAAAATTAAAACTTTCAATTAATTTTACTCAATTTCAATAAATGAAAATAAAGAGGACTAAAAAAGACATTTTTTACTAAACATATTGTTGTGGACTTAGGTAGGGTTTTATAAATAAAGACAAAGAGTGTGTTTCATAATAGACACTACTGACACCCAACTGAGACAAACTAAGGATTCCCTCCTCCATCCCTGAGAAGCAGTGCTGTTATCTACAGTTTTGTTTACAATATTATTTACAAATTAAATAATAATACCAATTTTCTACAACACATATCCATCAAACATGCAAGTTTTTTTTTTCTGTTAACCTTGAAAATGATTTAGTGTTAAGTATTTTATGTTACCTCCTGCTCTTGCCATGACTACTTGCAATCTTAAATGCTTTATAAGAAACCAAATATTTTCTGAATGAATGAAATTCGAAAAAAATTTAAACATTGCAAAGACAGACTGTGTCGTGTTCGCTCATTAACAGGACAGACAATCGACGCCCGAAGTCACTTAAACTTGCCGGCACAATCATATCCCCCTCCAACTCCATCATTTACCTGGGCATGAAGCTGGATAACTATCTTAAGCTTTCCACCCACCTCTACCAGAAAACAAGGACGGTAAAAAGGCGTTCTTACCAACTCAACCATCTCACACACACCAACAACACCAGCGCTCTCACTGTTGTTGAAACTGCAGATATATAAAAGTATTCTAAGGCTGGAACTTCTATTTGGGGCCACTCTTACAGCGCCCCAGCACCTCATATATTTAAAAATCAAATATTTCAAGAAAATATATTGCATTAATCATTCCTTAGAATGGAGCACTGCTACAGTGCTAAAAACTGAGAAAAACAATTATATGTAATCTATATTTTATTATTTTAATAATATTCTGTTTTAGGGGTTCGGAAAAAAAAAATCTTAATTCAATTTCTTCCCATATCATTGTTAAAAAAACAGACAATGATAAAATTCATGGCTAACAATAAAAACAATTTTAAACTGACAACACTTTGTTTTTTTAGTAGAAGCACACTTTAGGTTCATTTTACAGGAAAAAAAAAAGAAAACAAGATACGAGAGAGTAAAACTAGAAAAAAATAAATAAATAAATGATATTAGATACTCATATTTTATAAGTATCTAATACTTTTTTTTACCTCTAAACCTTAATATTTTTTGAAAATTAAATTAACTTGGTAATGTTGGAAATACCATTGGAATACTGATAAAATTAAGCAATGTTTATAAAATCCTCAAGTTAATGCCTTGAAAATTTATAGCATGAGAGCCTACTGAGTATTTCCAAAAATTATTCATTTTTACTTGATTATTTTGCTTTAGTTTCTATGATTGACTAACAAAATAATATTTTCCTATAAAATGATTGCAATTTTATAGAAAATTTATTTTAGATTCCAAAAATTAATAAATCTTCAGTTTTGGTCGGGAATTTTGAGAAAAACATGATTTTCTAGGAAAACTCTTTGAAAAATAATATCTCAACAACAGTTTAATATAGGAAGGTTAGGCTGGTGGTACTTAATGACATTCTGGGATACTGACTGCACTGTTAATTATCAACATTTCTTTCAAACATCCTCTACGGGGAACTTCCTCTAAGACATAAATGACCCCCGGTTATCCAGTTTCAGAAATTTCAAAGTATTTCTTAGATATTGAATCAGTAATTTCTTTTAGTAGCAAAGTTGATTTAATAGCCTCCCTCAGTTCTCCAGCACATCTAACTTTTTAATTCCTTTTTCTTAATGGAAAAGGGAATCTTTTATGATGGATTCTTATTTAGAATTAAATTATAAAACCAATTTATATGGAGTGAACAATTTGTGGACAAACACCAAAAACTTTTAAAATTCTTATGTTTTACATTTTTTATGATTTCTATATTTCTTTATTTTCTCTTAGAGCGTCAGATCAATATAAGAGTAAAACAGACCTAATCTGTGAAAAATATTTTGAATAAATTGTGCTTTTTAAATAAAATTATTCAAAAAAATAGTCATTTTATAAAAAAAATTCTTTTATAATTCTATAAATAAAACTAATAACAGTTTTAGTTTCAATACTTAAAATTATTACTGATACTATAAGTATTTTTTAACATTTTGTATACAAAACAAAACAAAATGTTTTGTACTAGAATATACTTTTTATTGAATTGAATACCTTATATACATTTTTGGTTCAAGAACTAACAAATAATATCAAAGCTTCTTAATATAGGTTAGTAATGATTGGAAAATCAGAGTACAAAATAACAAACATAATCTGTTATGATTGTTTATAAATATCTTGCTTCAACTGTTTTTGTTTAAAATATATTTTCTTTCAAAGTGAAAATAAACTTCATTATTTTTTCCAGTTGTTTTTCTTTTTATCTTTTTTAAAATGTTCTTATGAAAAATATGTTTACTTGCTTACTCTTTGCAAAATAGCACAATGGAAGTTCAGTCAACAGGCAAACATTTTAACTTGTTTGTTATTAAGTTACATAAGTGAAAACAATTTAAAAGCAAATTAATAAAAAAAAATACAGTTTTAATTCAATAATTGATTATTTAAATATTAATCAATAAGTACAAAGAAGGATTGATGATGGATGGTATTTATTGTTTATGGATATACAACCATCTGGGCCCTGTTTCATAATAAAGTATAAACTAATACTATTAGTCTTGTCGATTTAACATAATACAATTACACTGACTTGTACAATGGTAACTTGTACTTTAGTACTTTTTAACTTCTCTAATATCACTAATAGTCCTCCCTATTATGAAAAAATATAAGTATTAGTGTAATTACCACGTTGTTTCTATACTTTTTTATTATGTTTTTATTATGAACCAGAGCCCACGTCCTCAAAAGATGTATGTTTGTTTGAAGTAGAAGTATGTCATTTTTTAATTAACATAAACATGGTGTACAAGTATATAACTAATTAAAATTTACCTAACACTGATATAGAGTATAATACCCTCCTTTCTTAAAGGTAGGCATTATCACAGTCTAAGAAAGTTATCACAGATTTATATATTTAATTTACTGATCAATTTTTTTTAGTAAGTTATCATTTTGTTTCCAAAGTAAATGTAGCACTATTATTGTATTAATAATGAATAACTTTGAGTCTGAAATTTTTATAAATTAACATTTTCATTTCCTTACGTCTGAAAAAAATAGTTTTAAAGTAGTGTTTGTGTCCCAATTACATGAATATGCTGATATTAAAAAAAAAATTGCATCCTTTTTCACAAAAAAGAATTCGTTAAGTTCTGCTTCGACTAAAAATATTATCTTTGTTCTGTTATCTCAATCAGCCAAGAGATATATATGCCCTAAGCAAAACATCAGTTTTCTTTAAATTATTTAAAACTATTAGTAAACATTATATGGATGCTAACATTAATGAAAAACAATTTTCATTTGAATGTTTACTACTCAAAGAAACCGGGTTATATTGGGAGTATTTTAATTCTTCTAGATGAAAATCTAGAATAAAAATTTTTATCCTATAGATATTCAGTGATATTTAGCTTTGGAAACTAGATGTCCAAAATTATTGCATTCAGTTTGGCGAATCCTGTCAAGAAATTTTATCTAAATCATGACAAAGTAGAGCTCACTTCTTGCTCATACCACCATTTCTTCAGTTGGGTTAATAGTATAGAAACTCTTATACAAAGGGTTATTATAATTAATTCAAAAATGAAATAACATAACAGCAACATAAAAGGAAAAAAATAATAAGCTAAAATGTTCGAGTTAATGTTGTCTTGTGTTTAAAAGAGGATTATAAACTCTTATTTTATAACCTTATTGCATTGATTTTGCTTTCATTCATATAAAATCTAATTTTTTTTTTAGTTAATTCCAAACTTGTTTTTAAATATGTTTTTTGTTATGTTAATATAAATAAACTTAAAAAAGTAATGATCAAATTTCTTTATCAAACCTGCTCTAAGCAATTCAATTAACAAAATGTTTTGCATAGTCTTTAATATCGATTAGAATTAACACTAAAAATGTTGTTTTAATTACCATTTTTAATCAAAAGAATAAATATTATTTTATTTAATATTATATAAACAACTATTTATTATTTAATTTAAATATTATTATATTTAATTATTGGTTAAGCATTTTTGAAAATAAAGTTCAGAAAAGTAAGGATAGAAGATAAAAGATAAAGTCATTGAGAGAAAACAATTTTTCGACTTTAACAGATAATTTTTACTCATATTCACATAATTTCATTAATAAATACAAAAATTTGAATCTATCTACAGTGATTAAACTATAGAAGATAATTGAATAATGAACATTGGTTTCATTGATGGTACACTATGAAGAACTTAATGAACCTTAAATATTTTGATGGGATCCAGAAATATCTAATTAGAAAATATTTATTCACTTACTTTTTACAAGTTGCCTTAGCTCTTCAACTTCTCTGACATGTTTATATTCTGAAAGTGACATCTTCTTTAGCCGATTCCTTACAGCTGCAGTGAACCTCTGATAGTGCCAACTTAACAACAGCCTAAGTGATCTCCCCACTCCAACTTCAGCCTCAAAGTTAACCATTTTTGTCTATAATAATGGCCAGTTCTGTTTTCATTCACAATCAAAACTTCTATTATTTGTTTTCTGCCTTGCTTGTGATGATCCAAATTTATTTTTTATCTTTATGATAATTTTTTTTTTTATCGTTGCTCATTTTAAACAATAACATCTAGAAATTATAAATTTATTTATAATATTAATCTAAATAGGTTAAAAAGAAACTAGAACCACATTTTTAAACCCACAATATTTATATTGATAAAATATTTTATTTAAACATAATCCTTTTTAGATGTTTTGGCTCATTTTCCATTCTCAAACAATTTACTAAAAAAAATTTTAACGTAGTGTCTAATATTATATATCCAGCTTACAATATTAGAATATATTTGATAATGCTATCACATTTTTTCTTTCCATTTCCATTTTTTAAACCATCTGGTCACATCTGATTTGATAGTGGAAACTTTTTCTTTTCATTCTTTTAAATAAACTTAAATACTCTTAACTCAACATTTACTAAGGAATCTTCATTATAACAATTATTTAACCTATTGTATATATTTTTTTCAATCATCAAACAATAATAAAACCTGGGGCGATTCATTTATTTTAAATAGCTACTATTTTTTATTTAAAAAAAGAAAAAAAAGTATATATGAATATATAGTTGACCGTAAAGATTTAAATATAAGAAAATAGTCAGAGTTGCGGTAAAAAAAAGAACAAATAGTTTAAAACTATTTTGATGTCCGACGTTTCGCCCCACTTTGCAGGGCTTCATCAGGGGTGTTCAAAGCGAAAGGTTGAACAGAATATGTCGGACATTAAAATAGTTTTAAACTATTAGTTCTTTTTTTGACTGCAACTCTGACTATCTTCTTATATTTAAAAAAAAATGGATGGTTTTATGTTTTATGACTTATTTAATTATAACTGAAAATAAACCTACTAACACATTATAAGAACCAAGGAAGTAAACCTTTCTTTTTTTGTCCAGAAAATATTAATTAAGAACTTTTAATTTTTTTTTAAATTTTGATACTAGAGTATATGAAATGAAAAAAATTATTTTATTCTGTATGAAAAATTTCCTAAGAATAATTACATGGTTCAGACTTATGATTATTTGTTTGGCCAAATAGTTAGCAAATTGTGGTATTTAAATTATCATTACAATATTATGGTGGTAAAATTTCATGAATATATAGATATTTTACATTGATTAGGTATTTTGATCATGAAGTGGATGAAGGAATAGGTTCTATTTGAAGAAAAGAACGGAGAAGTATTGATGAACGGAGATGGAGGAAATTCTAGGAGGTTGTAGGAGGACAAAGGATTCTATGAGAGGGCATAAATATATCAATCATTTGGAACTTAGTATTTAATGAATCGGTGAATGAATATAGAATGAAGAGATCAAGGATTTTGTAGGATTTTTGTTTTTAATGATTATGATCCCCCTTCATTAACAACAATATCATTTATGAGTAGATATGTGCTTCTAGGTTTCAATTGGATAAAATATAAGAGTTAATTGGGTTATATAACTCAGAAGAAGAAGTAGTCTGTATAAAGAAGAAGACGGGTTTCCCTCAACAAAGGAAAGGATCCAGGATTAAGAAAGATAGAAGAATTTCATTCTGCAATATGCAATAGGGCATAATAAGTAGTTCATTTAATCATTAATCTTTATTCTATCATTGTTATATGAAATATTTCTTATTAATTTATAATTTATATTCAGATTTACTTAACAAAATTAGTATATCTATTGTGATATGCATAATTAGTATAAATCTCACACACAATTAACTTAATTAATACTGAAAATTTCAATGCTTCTTCTTTTTTCTTTGTCTGTTTACACCTACCTGGTCATTTCTGACATATGGAAAAGTTGACTTTATTTTTTGGAGGTACCACTGAATGAAAACTTGGCCAACTACCATATAAGGTGATACCTCAACTACGTCAGCTATAAGTGGCCTTATACGTCAATGCTGAACTATTTGAACATTATTGAAGTGGTCATGTTTGAAGAATGTCATTTCAATTCCATGAACTTAAAGATTGGGAGTGGGTCCCCCCCCCCTCAGGGAGTGGGATGCCCTAAATGATAACCAGAAACATAGAAATGGTTTTAATTTTCTTAAAAAGGAATAACCTTTTGAATAAGATTTAAACTCGAAAGTTTAAATAATTTTAAAATAAGTAATTATGTAAATTTATTTAGTAATTATTTAAACAGTTTCAAATCTTGAAATAGAATTATAAAGTGCGGAACATGGGCATTGATGACCTCAGGGTTTTATACCCTAAAGCCCCAAACCAACAACAAAAACAACTTGAAATGGTGTTGCTGCAACAACTTACTGGGGAGGGGGGAATCAAGATTTTTTCTGCAATATTGACCTAATTACCTAACTTACCCAAAGTCTGGAAAGTAGTACTCTTTAGAATTCATTATTTCCCAAAACATTGTCGGAAAATTGACCTCTCTAAATAGCATTTATAGCAACTTTTAATAATAATAACTTTTTTAATATTTTACCATAATTTTAGCCATTTGTAGCAGGTTCTCAAATCTAAAATTTCCCAAGTTAATATTGTAATTGTAATTTAAATACAACAATTTGTTAACTATCTGGTCAGACAAATAACCATTTGTCTGAGCCATGTAATTAATCTTAGGAAATTTTTCATCCTGAACAAAAGTTTTTCATTTTATATACTTCAGTATCAAATTAAAAAAAAACATTCCTTATTTATATTATCTGGACAAAAGAAGAACGGTTTACCTTTGGTTTTTATAATTTTTTAGTAAATTTATTTTCAGTGATAATTAAATAAGTCATAAAACATAAAATTGGAAAATGGAATATAAGAATTGTCCTCCTACAAAGCCTTTTATATGGGGATGACATAGTCCTAATAGCCAACACCAAGATCAAACTACAATAAGTATCGGTTGAATGGGAAGAAGAGTTGCTCGGGAAAGGGATGCAAATTAACACCTCCAAGAGTAAATAGCTGTTTATGGTGAGAGAAGAACAGAAAGATGTCCAACTGATCTGCAATGGCGAGATACTTGAGGTAGTGAAGGAATATACCTACTTAGGAACCATAATTAGTAGCTCAGGTAAGATAAATGCCAAAATATCAAACAGAATATATAAGACGAATCAAGTGTATTACCAGATTACTAATAGCATCATCGGCCACCATGAAATAGACAAGAAGACCAAATGGATGTATATAAGTCTGTTTATCTACCTACACTCACCTATGGCAGAGAAAGCTGGACAACACTGGAAAGGCACTCTAATTGCATAAGGACAGCGGAAATGAGGTTCCTTCGCAGATCTGCTGGGAGAACTAGAGGTGATCACGTTAGAAATGAAAGCATTAGAGAGTAACTAGAAATAACTGAACTTAAAACCACTCTAGAAAGACGGCAACTCCAGTGGTTTGGACATGAATCCTATAAAGGTATTAGAGGCTCAACTCATAGGAAGGAGACCATGCGGATGCCCCAGAATTACACACCAATAGTGTATCCAAAGAATTGGAAGTAAAAGAGGTAAATCCCTCAATGAGATGAAGAGGCTAAGCAAGGATTGGGAAGAATGGTTATGCTGGATTGAGGCTTCTCAACGCTAGCTAATGGCATAAGAGGAAGATAAAGAAGAAGTGGATACAACATAAAGACTTACTTTTTTGTTGTTTTTTAAAATAAAAAATAGTAGCTATTTAAAATAAATTAATCGTCCCAGGCTTTATTATTTTTTAATAATAAAAAAAAAATATATAACATAGATTCAATAAATGTGATTGTGAAGGTTCCCTAGTAAATGTTGAGTTAAGAGTGTTTTAGTTTATTTAAAAGAAAAAGTTTCCACTTTCAAATCAGATGTGACTGGATGATTTCAAATATGGAAATGGAAAGAAAAAATGTGATAGCATTTATCAAATATATTTTAAAATTGTATACTCAATAAATAATATTAGAGACTTTTCATGTAACGCAACTAAGTAGTCATTTAAAAACTAGAGGAATTTCAGTCACTACCTATAGAGAAAGGAAAACATAATAAAAAAAAGGAGAACACGTTTTTAAAATATATTATAATATCAATACATAGACTTTAAGTACTTAGTCAAAGGGCAAACTCTTAAATTTAACATTTAGGGATTGGTACATAGATTTTCTAGTCTAGAACAACTTATGAATCTAGTTTCTTCCTAAGCGAATCAAATTCTTCATTAAAAATATAATAGAAAATTCATAAGAGCTTATATAAAAATAATAATTATCAAATTTGTAACAGACTTTTATTGATAATTCATTTTTTGAATACTTTAAGGTCAGTTAGAAACACTTAAAAAACCTTCAGAAGGCTTCAATAATATCATATTGATTGTATTATATATACAGTTTACAAGGGCTAAGCAAGAAATTTGAAAAAAAAAAGTTCAAAAAGTAATAACTTATTACTTATTAAGATGATTATTCATCTTATAATAATTATGTGTAGTTACTTCAATATGGATCCACAATATTGACTAACGTGAGAATCATAATTATTTTATGACAAATAAACTGTATGAACATTTTCATGCAATGATGTAACAGATTTTCAAGAATAATTTATTTCTTGCTATAACCCATCAATAAAAATAATTTAAGTAACTTGTGATGACAAGTAACTTATTATTCTTCATTTTCTTCTTCTGAGCTCTTGTAACCGATTGATGTCATTTCTGGAAAAGAGTATATTTCAATTAAAATCAATAAATAAAGCAACAATTTAAAAAAATATATAAAATTGTTTTATTTTGCCCTTATCTATGTTGTGAAATTTGAATGTATAAAGAGTCAATGAATGGAATAGTTTTAGTCATAAAAAATTTAAATGAAGAAAGTTGTAGTTTAATATTTCACAATGAAAATTCTTTGAAAGATTATTTATTGACTGTGGGTAATTAATTGTAGGAAGATATTCTGATTGGCAGTCCAAAACGGTAAAGACAATGGTAGAAAAAACAGTTTATTATTATTGTTGTAAAAATGTTTAGAGTTTATTCTAATAATTGGTTTATTTATTTTTGTATGGCCACCTAGACCGTCTTTCTACAAATAATAAAATTTCACATTATTACAGTGTGAAAAATAAAAAAATAATTGGATATAAATCATTCTTTACCCCCTCTCAAAAAAAAAAAAAACTGATCAGCATGTTAGGTAAAATAAAAAAAAAATTGGAGGGGCTGTTGCAAGTCACTGCAGTGTTCAAAATCTTTAAAACTAAAATAATGGTGATGGTGGGGAAAAAAGTTTTGACCTCTAAAAGGCACTTCTTAGACTTCAACTTAGTTCACTTACAAATTTTCGACCCACTAATTTACCTGTAGAGCTATTCAAAGCCTTAAAAACCTTGAAATGTTTCACAGGACAAAAGAAAATTTTGATTGCTATTCACTCACACTTTTGTAATATTTTTTAATCTAAAATATAACCTTAAATATCGTATTTCAGTTCATTTGAGTGAAAAAGGTCTACTGGATCTTTAATCTTTTTATTACTTCACATCAATCTTTCTGGGATAAGGTTCGTTAATAACATGGCTGTAGTAAATGTTTTTATAGGGCTTTGCAACAGGTAAGGCCAGCTCTGAAAAGAATGTAACCACATGAAGAGCATTGAACATCTACTTGAATTAAGGAAAAGCTATTTATTTTCTAAAATGAATTAAAAATAATAATGTTATAATCAACGTATTTTCTTATTCATATTTAGAAACAATAACTGATTCAGCCTAATTTATTCTTTTTTTTAGTATTGAATTCACATTTATTGCTTCTTGAGCTATGTATGATTAATGCCATGTGACAATTTTTTTTATTAAATCTCTCTTAATTGGCATTTTTTAGGCTCACCTCAGGTAATCATAAATTTTTTATATATTTCTTTTTATTTTTATATATTTTTTTTTTATTTGCACCTGTAAATGTACTTTACAACCAGCAAATGAGATGTCATGAGAGAGATAGCACCCAGTGGTGCATCCTCCTGGCATAAAGTAAATTATTTTATTACACTAGGAGGTCCTGTATCCAACTCCTCATCAGCCAAGCCGAGTTACGTCAGGAATATCATGTGTTGCCATCTGTGAATATCATACTATGTTGTGAAACTGTTTGTAAATCACATGAATGCCCCGTTACAGTCAGAATGCGAATACAGTGTGAATGGTCTCGTTTAAAAAATAGAGTGGTGAGTTTGTTGCCAGTCTTAAAAATTGTAATTGAAATGTTTGTATTTTCTGAATCTGTGTCATTTTAGCAAGTCCATAAATTTGGCAGGCGTAAGTCCATATGGGTTTGAGTAAGTAATTGGATATGTTAAGTTTCTGTCTGAGTTATAATTTAGAACATCTGTGTAGTATAATGTTATACCTTTTGTCTTGACATGTAGGCCCCATGTCAACTTTCTGTCATAGGCAAGTTCTAAATAAGTTACAGTGTTTGTTTGTGGTATACAGTGATTGTCAATGTAAACTAAAGGGGATGTTTTGTGTCATAAAGTAAAAGTGATATGTTGTGACTTGTGGTTAATCTTAATTTTCCATCCTGTGCACCATGTCTGTATATTGTTTAGACTATGTTGTAATGTCAGTGTGGCCTGTAAATAATCTGTGTTTTTCAAAATGATAGCAGTGTCATTTGTATTCATAGCAGTTAGTATGTTGTCGTTTGTCGGTAACTCGTTTGTAAATATGAGGTACAGAAGTGGGCCCAGGATAGAACCTTGAGGAACACCTGCAAATATTGGTTTCATTGATGAGTTCACTGAGCTTTATGAGACAGAAAAGAAGCAGTCATGAGGAAATGATTGTAAAATTAAATAGTAGGTGCTTGGGAGAATTGGCTTAAGTTTAAAAAGAAGGCCTTGATGCCATACCCTATCAAACACTGGAGTCACATACAAAAATGCTCCAAATGCATATTGTTTTAATTCAAAAGTCGAGGAGATGAAGTCTATGACCCTGTGTAGTTGTTATGTTGTGGAATATAATGTACGAAATCCAAATTGGTGGTCAGGTAATATGTTTTGGTCAGTTAGTATGTTAAGAATATGTTCATGTAATATATGTAATGTAATAATCATAAAATAAAATTTTTAAATGTATTCATTTTTTTGGCCCCTTATTCTCTTTAATCACTGAAACATTTGATTGACTTACCAACTAACATACTGTTGATTGAATATAGACAGTTGATACAGAATCAGCAATAAAACAATAAGCTGAATCAAATAATCTAAATATTAATGATATTTGAAAACAAAAATATTTAATCTTGTTTCGTGCTTATGTTACTGATACTTTAAAGCCTAATATTTAACATTATATGTTTTTGTAAATAAAACCATGCTTCATTCCATTCAGAAAAACAAATTAATTCCAGTACCTCGTACAATACTTTGATCACTTGCTAGGTATCTGAACCAATCAGCACATCCATATTCTGGTCGAATTCCTCCATAAACCTCAGGTAAATACTTAGGTTCTATGTGTTGATGTAAAGACTTTCTATCACTGCCATGGAAAAACAGCTAAAAATAAAACTTAAGTTAGCATGTTATAACTAATGTTTCTCAAGTCCTAGATAGAAAGAAAAAAAAACTATTAGATGCATTGAATTTGCATTACATTAAAGCAGCTACATTACATTACATTAAATTAATATAGATATATTACAATACTAAATTAAAGTAGCTACATTATATTATGTTAAATTAGAACAGCTTTATTACATTACTTAAATTAAATCAGCTTCATTACATTACATGATATTAAAGGAGCTATTGAATACATTGAATATAATATAAGTATTACCCTC
>NW_027105124.1:187493-192562 GCF_000696795.3 Halyomorpha halys
TGGGTATTCTGAGGTATGCATCCCCTGCGTGGAGCCTAATCGTCACACAGACACAGAGGAGACTGGCCACCAGACAGAGATTGACTCTTCTGAGGGTCACAAAGACATACAGAACAGTGTCACATGAGGCGGTGCAGGTGCTGCCCATAGCGATGCCCCTGGATCTCATACTCAGGGAGGATGTCCTTAAATATGAAGTAAAGAGGTAGGGACTAGAAGCGCTACTGGAGGAACTCCGAGAGAGGATCGGTGAGACTCCAAACTTATGGAAGAAAATGCTGCGGGAGGACTCAATACAGGAGTGGAATGAACAGTCGGTAGCAAGCCAGAAGGGCGCTACTTTGAGAAAATTCTTCCCTACCATCCTTTCTAGATTAAAGGCTAAATGGGTCCTCCCAGACTTTTGGGTCTTACAGATCCTAATAGGAAATGGAGGGTTCAGGGAAAACTGCAGAGCTTTGGAATGAACATCGACCCCCGGTGGCCCATGTGCAGAGTTCCTGAAACAGCAGAACACGTAGTAGTAGATTGCTCCGCCATGGAAGGAAACAGAGACAGGCTCTTGAGAAAGACTGGGATTTTCGCCCTCGCTGTGTCGGACTTCCTCCGCTTAATGGAAGAAGAGAATTACCCCTTCTTCAGAGAATTCATTTACAACTGAAGGAGTTGGGCCCAATTCATTTCACAATGAGAAAGGCTTGACCACCCAGCATCAGGAAGCAGCAGGAAGAGGAGGAAGTTGACCCAGACTGAGACTAGGAGGGCTGGACCAGCCTGGCAACTGCAAGAGGCACCCAGACAGATGCAGACCAGGAGTACGGATGCAGTGGACCACTGTAAAAATTTGTTTCTGATAATAATTAAATAATTAATTTATAAAAGAAAAAAAATGGGAGCAGTGGCCAAACCCCAGCTATAACTATCTTATCTTACCTTTAAAATATTTAGTCATACTTATTCAGCCAGTATATGAAAATATTATTGCTTATATATTGTCACCAAAGTGTAAGAAATTCCAGTTCCTGGCAGATGACATTTACTTCAGAATACCCATTATAATCAACTTAATAAATTAATTCTTACTAACTTATTCATTAATTCTTTTTCACTCACAGCACCTTTTTAATGTCTTTCAGCATAGGAGAGAGTTCAGTGAGGACAACCGATCTGCCCTGATAACAGGATCATCACTTGTAGTAGGTTTTCACTAATCTTTCTTAGCATACTTGTGGCATATATGATATCTTTTGGTCTATGGTATCTAGCATCAGGAATGTAACCCATCATAAAATTACTCGGTAATTACATTTCCCATTCCTTAAATATTGACATAATAATACTAGAAAATTTCAATTAATCAGTATACTTACAATATCAGAATATCTTTTTGTGAGAAATGGCTTGAACATGGAGAATATCTTTTCAAATATCCAGGACTCATTTACTATATGGATTGCTGCTATTTTATATGGGAGGCTTGTCTACAACAAGAAAAGGTAGTATTAGTATAAAATACAATTTATTAATAAATTAATATTAAAATAAAATATAATTTTAAGGTTTATTTAAAAATTATGACTACACCATTGAACATTTTTATTATAAATTGTAATGAAAAGGTATAAATTAATTATAAAATACCTTAATTGTTTAGAAATTTTGTTATAAGTTTAAAAATTGTTAATTTATAAGTGTGCGATTATCATAACTAAATAGCAACATATAAAGATACGTGATATAAAAATCAAAAGGAACCAACAGATACATACGCTATCTTATCAGTCTTTCTCAATGAAATAAATGAATAAATAATTAATAATTAAAACTCATAAAATACAAATATACTAAAAATTTGAAATAAATTGTATTTAGTTTCTAGTTGATTATTGTTTGAAAAAGAAAAAAAGTAAGAATACATTTTTTTATCCTTACAGTAAAGGTAGTGTACCTATATTTATACAATCATTGATAAGTATGCTGCATGTTTTAGCAGCCTGATATATTTGAGCAGCTTATCCGAATAAATCATTTCTGAATAAGCATTTCTCTAAGAAAATATGACTCCTATTAAAAATAATATGTATTTAAAAAATATAACTAATAAACCACATCCTTTAAGGAAGTAATATCCTTTAAATTGTAAGTTTACTTAATTGCTTATATATTCTCCAAATTAATAATAAAATTAATGAATCAAATAATTTATTGCATAGGCACAGGCAAGTTTTATTGAGTTATTATTTATTTAATAATTGAAAAAAATCCAGACAAACTATGCTCCACTTAATTTGTGTATATAATATCTTTTAAATTTGTTATTTAGCTCTTGACTCAATTATATTTGTTTAAACATGATGGCTATTAATAAACAAAAAATCTGTTAGTTGATCTAAATAAAATATATTTTTAATTATTCAACAATTTCTGCTAAAATTCCAAGTGGACATTTCAACTGTGTGTCTAATTTAAATAGATTATTTTGATTCATCCTGCTGTCTTATTTTTGAAAATATTCAACAAGTTTTTGCTCGTCATAATATTTATTAAAAACTAACATAAAACTAATCAATTATTTTTTTAAATATAAAATTTAAAGGATTAACACTTCAATTGTTTATTTTTATCAATTATTTACAAAACCAAACAAAGAAAACAATTTCATTTCCAAAAATAAAAATCATTTGTCAAAAAATGGTCTTTATCTATCCTTTATTGGACAGTTGCAACATATCTATCAAAGTTAGTTTAGTCTTGTAAATAATTGATTGAAATAAAGTTTTAAAAACTAATAATAATTTTTAATAAAAATTAGGGTATTACATTATTTGATAGAATTTTTAAAAAAATCTGATTGCTGGATGAAAAGAAAAATAAGCTAGTGTTCTAATTTTTAATAATTACCCATAAAAAGTGCCTGAATAAATTTTATAATAAAGAAAGAAAAAATGTCCATGTTTCTGAAATATCAACGCTTTGAAAACTATTTATTATGTTTTATTAACAATGTTAAACTTTTTTTTTTGTTTTATGGTTTAAAAAATTTAATATGAGTTAAATATTGTCCATAAAATACATCCATAAGAAGATTTCCCATACACAAGGTGTTAAAATAATTTGTATCATATTATAAAAATTATTATTTTAACATTTTGAGAAAATGTATTTAAACAACCGTAACCACCAAATATAATCAGCCCATCTCATTAAATAAAAATAGCTTTAAAAATTTCTATTATTTGGAAAATTTTTTACTTGTGGTACTGGTTCTTCCACGCCCACCTCTGGATGTGTTGGGTGTTGGGATCCACTGAGCCAGGGGAAAGAACTTTTGTATAAACTGGGATTATAAAACAGTAAGCCCTTAATAAATACTGTAGCCTTCAGGGGATGTAGTGGTAGAGGATTTTTATTTTTGTTAGTCGATTCAACATTGATACATGAAAAATGAATAGCAAAACATTTACAATAATTGATATATTGATATGATAAGTGATATATCAGATGTGTAAACAAGACAGCAACTGGCTCAATCCTATAAGATATGTTCCTTTGAGAAATTTTGCGCAACAAATACTTTTATTTATAGCATGGTGACCATGAACTTTTAAAACACAAATAGAGCAACTAGGTTTTTGAACATATAAGGGAACCCAGAAGAGGTGTTTGTTAAATATTACCTATAATTGTAGACGAAAATGCAACTCATCAATTACAAGGTACATTTCTTGCTTCATATAAAGTGGTTTCGCCGAAACGTGGTAAAAATGGTTCGGTAAATCGCCGTCAGTATCAACAAAGAATTCTCTGATGTAAAAGTTGCCAAAGCGGTATTAGCGCATTCATTACAAGGTCCTTTGCACCATCCTACATGTTCTTCATGTGGGCTAGGTCATGGTCAGCGAAAACTCTCTGTTCCCTAGCTTTATTTGAACTTATCAATATATTCCATTAATACCATACAGATTAAGATATTTCTCAGTTAAAGAGGAAAGTTTTTGTTACTTTGAATTTGAATCCGAAAATAAACATATTTTTATTTAACAAAAGTTATATACAGTTGACCAATACGTGGGGTCACCAATTTTTTCTCACCTGTAGTAAAATATATTAACAATTCCTTTTTTTCTTTTAAAGTTTCTTTAAACTTTGTATTTTTATCTTGTTTTTTTACTGCTAGTTCATACTTTATGTGGAGTTCATCTGATCGGTATTATGGTGAACATAATTATTTCAAATGGTATTAAGTTTGTGATTATAATTTTATTTTGTCAGAATTCTAAACGAGTCTCTAGTGGACCATTTTTACACCATCTCGAGGGTAAAGAATTGGTGAACAGTTATTTGTTTCTTCTAGATCTTTCTTTGGTTTTGGAAAAAATATAACTGCAATTGCGTTAAAATAAAAATACAGGATAATGTATCTGAAATACGTATCAGGAAAAAAATAAATAAAATAAAAACTTTAAATCTAGAAGAGACGAGCTAGTACTGTAGTGTAGTTAAACATACCAAATTTTGTACATGAAAACTAGTTTGCATTTGCAGCATAGATTTTCTGTTCGAGTTAGAAGAAAATTGAAGCAGAATCGCATTGAATGCTTGTAGAAGCTTACAGTTTAAATTACAGTGCTCGAGTGGGTTACAAAATTCGAAAGCGATGATTTTGACGCGAGATACGAAAAATGGGGATCACCAAAAAGGTTTAAAGACAGTGCGTTGTAAGCATTGTTGAATGATGATGACGTTTAAACCTATTAACTCGTAGATCAACACAGATATCTTATCAAGGCTTAGGGAACTTTATAGTTAATTTACCTCTGTAAATTCCAACAAAAAGACCTTTTCCTCAGAAATCATATTAATTATCAAATATATCAATATTCAAAGATTAATAATATGTTTTCTCTTCCGCCTTTCTCACCCCTCCCTCCCTCCTTTGCCCTCTCCATGGAAAATTTATACTCCAAATACATAGAAGACAAGTCACCTACTTGCAATTGTATTCCTGTCGTCAAAGACTTCCAGGAGACCTTAAGTGAACACGTAATAATAATCACAGTTTAAATCAA
>NW_027105124.1:195335-197532 GCF_000696795.3 Halyomorpha halys
TTTATTGTGTTCGCTACATCTCTTATATACCCTCGATCAGCTGATCCCCTCAGTCAGCTGACATCGAAATAACAGCTGACTCATACCGTAACTTATATATGTATATATATTTATATATAACATACTTATATTATTGGGAAATTATATTATTTATTATGTAACTATATAAGTAATATTCTTTACTATATATTCATTATTTATTGAATTCCCGAGATATAACAAAATAAAGGTTTCGTAGTTTAATATTAGATCTAAATTTGTTGTCTACCCAATATTTTGGGATCCCTAATATTAATTACACAGCTGTCATTCTTAAAGCTGGTACCTCCATGTTTTTCTAAATCACATAACCATAAATATTATATAGTTGTTATAGTTAACAACTATTAATTTACTGACCTTTCATCCCACAACAGGGCTTTATCGGTGCTAAAAAAGATACAAACCACATAACAATATAAATATTTTGAAAATGTAGGATAACATGATACAAAAAAGTAAACTAAGGTAGCATTGAAAATTATGTAAAAAAGAAAATTATATGCATATAGATAAAAAGAAATAAAAATAAGATACACAATAATGAGTATATATTTAAAAAAAAAATAAAATAACATAAACTATTGGATTTAAAATGAATAGTGGACGTAATAACACGCAAAAACAGAAAAGTAGATATGAGAGAAATAAAACAAAAATTTCACACTTTAATAGATGGACAATTTTTTAAATCTTTCTATCTTCTATGCTTGACATAAAAGTAATTTATCTATTCTCCAACTTATTTCACAAGAAGTGTATCCTTTAGAATATATAGAGGTTCAGAACTGAAACAATCAGGGATTACGGAAGCTTATATCTATTTATGGAAATTCGTGTGGGTTTCTTCAATTTCAACGTCTCCAGACGAATAGCTGGAAAAATACTTGTTAGCTTTATCGATGTTACAAAACACTGTCCAAGGAAGAAGGATGACGAGATCAAGTTCGTTAACCGCTATAACACTCATCCATCAGGGTCATGCCTTATATAAAAAAATCTTTATCGGGTATCCCGTTTGTGAAAAAGCAAGTGTTTATTCATGTTATTATCCTCATTACTGGTGAAGGTATTTTTCACTTACTTTATTTATACATTGGTATTTGATTAGTTGTTTTTTTAGCTATGTTTGTTTACGATGAGATTCGGTAGATGGAAAACAGCGCGTAAAGGAATGAAATTAATGGTTACATCAATTTACTCGTCTGTAGTCAATTACTATGCAAACATAAGAGATACTAAGGAAATCTTGTTGGTAAAATTTAGTGACGACGACAGCTTAAATATTAATTATAATTATAAAATTGAATAACTGCATTGAGAAGGACAAACACGAACAGATGTAAACAAAGAATGATGAAAAATGATTTATTCAGATCAAATAATGAAAAAAATATTAATGGGAATAATATCTGTTGATCGGTACAACTTGATGAGAGGCATTTAGAAAAAATAAAATAAAATGTGTTGGGTAGCAAAATGGTAAAGTTAGCTAGTGCTGTAAGCAATATTTAAATTTTTTGCAACTGTCCTAAAATTAA
This sequence comes from Halyomorpha halys, assembly GCF_000696795.3. Taxonomy (NCBI): domain Eukaryota; kingdom Metazoa; phylum Arthropoda; class Insecta; order Hemiptera; family Pentatomidae; genus Halyomorpha; species Halyomorpha halys. Next base: position 196,916 of record NW_027105124.1, read on the forward strand.
TGATTTGATAAGGGTTGAGGTAAAGCTCTCTGTAAATTTTAGAATAAAATAAAAATAAATCTGTTTATTCTAGTATTGATGTCTCCTTAAAATAAATTACAGTATCATTACTCGGCCTAAATATTTCCCTCATGTAATAATGCATTAAAATAAAAGTTAATGATTATTAATTGATATTTACATCGACTAAGGCTAAACGGAAATAAAATTCATGGAGATAACCCTTCATTGCTCACAGAACCAAGTAAGTCAGTTATATTTTTAAAATATTTCAATTGGGAATTGGCACCGCTTCGTTCATTTGGTGCATCATAGCTGAATAGATGACACTAAAATGAGGAGGCCCCTCACCTCCGGATATTTTCTAGTAGGACCATATAGAATGGACACATCACAATAACCAGATAAATATTCCATCTTAACCTTAAAGTACCACAGGTAGAAAAAGCTAATACTCAACTAGATTTATGTAAACCATACGTAAAGCAACCATTAATTTATTGTTTTATTCTGTTTTAGAGGGATCAGAAAAAAAATAGATGACTTTAAAATTCCTCATTTCTTTTTTCTCTAATGCATTAATTTATAAATATTGTATATATTATTTTATCATTATG
>NW_027105124.1:197582-198792 GCF_000696795.3 Halyomorpha halys
TCATTAAAAAAATTATTTTGTTTTATTAAGAGATAAATATAAAAAATAATAACTTTTAACAAAATACTGAATTGATATAGTAAGTTTAGTAGTAACCAAAAATTTTGATTTAAGATTTAAAAATTAAATTTAAAAAAACAAAGAAGCTATTAATAATAATAAACATTTAAGTCCTGAACCGTACAAAATATAACGAAATCCTTCAATAAGATATTTTATATTTCGACGGGACATAGAGTATTTGAAAGTTATTTATAATTCTTTAAACTAGAAAGAGATATTAGCAATGGCTGCAAACAAAAAGAACACTTCTTTCAACTTTCTATTCTAGAGCAATGAGTCGACAGTTAACAAATTCTTGTATTTAACATTATATAATTTACTCCGGGCTTAACAAAAGCTATTTCGTGGCTGGAAATGTATAGGATTATTGAACCAATTTGCAGTACCATGATTCTGTGTTGAAAACAGGAGCGTCTGTAGCTTGAAGGTCGAACCAGAAAGGACCCACGTATTTCTTATAATGAAGAATATTACTCTAAAGTCGTTTTGTATGTTACAACTAGGACACTCCACATCAGATTTCTTCAAACTTTTCGCCAAACATTTGACCACTACTTAATGTTCCACGGGACAAAACATATCTTACTAAAACCACATCCATACCATATCATAGTTCTGTAATATTTTTTATAAATAAAACTATCTCATCAAGTTGATATATACATATATATGATGATTGATGTACATATATAACACAATACCAAAGGTAGTAAAAGGTAATACCCAACACGATTTATTCCTTTCTTCACAGTAAATCACTCACTAATTCACTGTTTCTTTTCTGTTTCAGAGGGATCGGAAGAAAAAAAAAAAAAAAAAAAATAAATATATATAATTAAGTATTAGCGAAAAAAAATGTCAAAAAAGAGAAGAAGGAATAAGATCTAACTCGCTTGAACTGCTGTAAAATACTATATTTATTTTATTTTTTTTCCGAACCCTCTAAAACAGAAATAAAATGTGAGTTAGTAGTGCATTACTGTGTAGAAAGAAAAAGTAATTCGTGTTGTGTCTTACCTTGTACTACCTTTTGTATTTAAAGGTTACCTGTTATATTTAATTTTACATATGAGCTATCCGTTCAGCAACTATTTGAGTCCGGAGGTGAGGGGTTGAAGTATTTAATGTGAGGCAATGTTTCCCTCTA
>NW_027105124.1:203127-240086 GCF_000696795.3 Halyomorpha halys
GTAATTCAGTTGGAAGGATGCAGAAAATAAATTAAGAAAGATAAATTTTTCTTTATATTTAAGTAATACAAACCCCTACAATTAAGGGCATCTTATTAGAAGGACAGAAACTTATAAAAAATGAATAAATAAATATTAAATAATTAAAATTAATTAATTAAACACAATTAAAATAACTAAAATGAAACTCTTTTCTTAACATGTCGAGGGGGGAACATGACTTCAGATGATCCCAGCAATTCCCTCTCTCTATTAAACCAGTGGAAACTAATGGCCCAGGCTGACTTTTATCGCTAACGACTCTCTATAGTACTACCACGAAAGAAAACTATCACCTTGGGAACAAGCCACGATGTAAAGTGAGGACGGTACAGCCACAGGCGCTTAAGATTTATGGAAAGATTTTCAAATACAGCAGTTTTATGAGATATGTTAGAGCGATCTAAAAGGCATAATAATGTATTATGTAAGTAACTTTTGGATTTAAATAATACTCGAAGAGAAACAAGATTTGGATGGAGTCGAATAACAAACTAATTGAATAAAGCAAGAAAGTTTTTGAGGCTGTGGTTAAAGAAAACCAGAAATATTTCCGGTATATATCTTCATTTTGGAAAGTAATAATAAAAACAAAAAATAATACCTTTATGAAAGTAGTGGCTGTTAGATGATAATGTGAAATAATATTTGAAAGAATAATTTAAGATCGGATGAGAATTGGCAATGAAATTATTGGTATTGTAAGCAGCTTTATAAAGTAGGTTTCTTAAAATCACAAACATTGTTCTTTTCAACGATTTCTTATCCTCGTTCTTAAAGTTATGTTATGTATTAATGACGTTTTAAAGAAATATAGAATTGATTTCAATTCGATGTTTTGTAGATAGTTTCCGCATAGTCTACAAGTTCGATGATGCCGAAGAGGGCCTTATCAAACGCCAACATCTCGTCAGGAGGGTCCAACACGGAACCAATGAAGGTCTTTGGGGTCGCGACACTCAATAGATCCATTGTGGAGTGCGTCCGTCTGTCAAGGCCGCAATTTTCAAGGACTATTCTTGTCTATAGGTAGTTTTTACTTAACATTTCGTCGCCATCTCAGACCAAAAGTCAACATCTTGAATAATACATACGGTTCAAGTTCTTTTATTTGTTGTATAAACAATTTTTTCACTTAGACGGTTAAAACTCAAACATGAGAGGAATCTTCCATGTGAGAAGAAAAAAAGTTACATAATCTGGCCTTGTATCACTACTATTTTAGCAAACAACGTGAGTATTAACTTTACATATGTTCTTCAGATGTTTGTTGATTCTATATTTAATTTTCCTGCAAAACATCCCCCTTTCGAATAGGTAATATAAAGTGAATAAACAATTGTAATGCTGTAAGGCAATTACAAAATATATCAAATTACAAACTATATAATAATAGTTATTAAATAATCAATCATAACTTTACCCATTGAGGTATCATCGGCACTCAAATAATACCGTTGTATTAAAACGATCCTACATCCCACTTCAACTGTTTAAAGAGACTAAACCACGCCGAGATGATACAGCACTGGGCTACAATGTGAAAATATAACCAATGTTTTGACATGTATTAAGTATTACATAATCGAAGTAAATCAATTATAAGCCTTTCATAATTTTTTTCATTCAGTAATAACCTCTTCATATTCTATAATAACGATCTCATGCATGTCAATAATTAGGGTTTTCGGTAAAACAAGGTACTGATTTTTTATGAATTGCTACTTTAAAGTTGATTTTATAAATTGTTGAAAGAATCTTAAGAAATTATGTATTCTATAGAGAATAATGTTGGTATTAAGTTATGGTAAGTAGCTACTCGTTGGATGTAAAATGTTGTTGTTTACAAACTATATAACTACGTAAAAGTTTTCGTATACATTCGCCATTAATTAATATTGATGATATTATACGGATATTTAAGAAAATACCAAGTAACAATTTTAATCTTATTACATTTGATATATTATAAATTAATGCTCACACTCACTAAATAAGTCATTCCTTTAGAATCTTTCTTTGTTTACAAAAAAAAAAACATTGATGAAAGATAACATAAAGAGGTACTTATAATTTATCTTTAAAAAAATAATTCTAAATTAGAATCTCCAAATTAATAATAATTTACATCAATTCAATCCATTTTAATTTGATCCATGGCGATGATGGATAGTTCATGTTTTTTTTTTTTTTAATAATGGAAAATGAACAGATAGAACGATATAGAAAAATCCTAGAGCTCTCGGCAGAAAGGTGATACTTAAGTAAACGAATAATGTTAAAATATTTACAGAGAAATACTAAACTAAGTCTATCTTGGAAATGGAAGGCAGGATGACATCTCCAGTTACAGCCAGTCGGGCGCCTTTACCATTATCTCTCGACAACTTTCTTATCAAGATTGCCGAGCCTGATGGAATTAGCATAGTCTCCTGCGATGTTGATTACATTTTAATTTAATCAGTACAGAAAGTTGAAACGGTGGTGTAAGACTTAAAAAAGTATTTTCAAAAAAAGCAAAGTAGAAGGTTTATTTTCTACCAATCGTGATAAAGGTGGTTATTTTATACCAAACATTATCCACTTTGTATGATAGTAAAAACATGCGACGACTGACTGATATTTCTGTCCATCATTGGGATGTAACTAGTGTAGGTAAAAATATCTATAAAACATCTCTAATTCGATTTGTAAAATCATACAAAGCAAATCGTCAGAGAAACATTATTTCTGAAAATTAATTTAGAAGTATTTTGTACTTGCTTTTAAGAAAGTAAAATACAAAATTAATTTATGTTCATGTGGTAGTTTTCTTTAAAATTTTAGATTGTAAATTAAGATTTTGATTTAGGAGAGTCTTCTTGCAAAGGAGCTGTACTGTAATATAACCTACATTAAAAATTTTCTAAAAGCATTTGGAAAACAAAAATGGAATGAACTTCCCAGTGACCGGCCAATTCGGATTTTTAATGTACTTCCAGATTTTGGAATTATTTTCTGAACAACTTTACGTCTTCAACTAAAATAAACTAAATAACACAGGAGCTTTTTTGGTTTTAAACTGTTGCAAGGATGACAGAATGGAAGAGTGTACAGAACTGTCCAGTGTCCGGCGTCGCTATAGCTACGCAACCATACCATAATACTAGAAGTAACAGATTTGTTCTTTTATTTTTCTATATTTATACTACAAAAAAAAAATTCTTTTTGTACCAAATTCTTATACTCACTATAAAAAAAAAAAATTAAAATCTGTACCGCTACAACCCATGGAGGTCCAGTGGTTCAGTACTTTGTAAAGAAGTACTGTTACTAGACCAACGGTTGTGCAAGGAGGTGATTTGGTCAGAATCTGGCTCGACCGCCAGATTTTTACCCAATTTAAGAGGCTGGGTGGACCCCAGGAGGGCTTCAGAGCTCACAGGAGTTGACTCACGGCTACAGTGTAACAGAAAACAACTTTCTGCCCAGCCGGATTCGAACTCGGGTCCTTAGAGTTAGTAGCCACGCGCTTTGCCCCGTAACTACCACGCTCCCTCTTATACTCACTATAATACATATAAAATGGATGCGTGTATATTTTTCTCATATTCAGATGTGGAAATAAAAATTTAATCAAATTGTTAACAGTTAAAAAACAAATCCACTCACCACTGTGACCTGAATAACTTTATGCACAATGCTCGGAGTCATGTGCCAAGCGTGGTTCATCGTGAGTCCTTCCATATCGAAGATGGCTATCCCACCGAGGATCTGGGCCCTTGGTTCGAGAATTCCAACTTCCAGAGTTGCGACAACTGCTTTGAAGAGATCGTCTACAGACGTTGTGCTTGGGTCCCATTTACCTTTTCAAATCAGATTAAGAAAAAAATTAGCCTTTATAACACTACAGCACACAACCTATAAAAGAAAAAAGAAAATAGAAAATGTGAAATGAAATTGAATTACAAAGGATTATAAAACCATATAATATATAACCAAATAAAATAAAACCATTTAAGTCACACCGAACCTGTTAACCAGTTTAATATAACAATCAACCTATGTTTTAATCCAAAAAAGGTGCTTAATGAAATTAATAGTTAGTAGAAGACTTGCGTGGGACACGTGTGCCAATTAAAACCAATCTTTAAAATCAGGACAGGTATGGATATAATCAAAGGTGATCTAAGTCAGAAATGTAACATCTGAAGTTATCTGTTTTTTTTTTTGTTTTGTTTTTTCTGAAGGTATCTATTTGAGCTTTATTTATTTTTATTAAATAAATGACCGAAACCTTTGATCAAAATTCTGATATTTTAATTAGAACAAGATCAGTTTTATTAAATCTACCTTATACATATAAAACATGAAATTTACATCAGAAAGTAGATGAAAAAGAAACGAAATAAAAAACACGTAAAACTGTGCCTCCATGATTTGTCCGTAGTCTTACAGTAGTCATAAGGTCTACTCTTAGTCCCAGTTTCGGGCGAGACCAGCATGAGATTTTGAGTTAAATAAATTCCCAGTAACGATATTTTCATTCCCTTATCGATTATTTCTTTAAGCATTTTAAGAGATCCGGAGTTTTAGGACCTTAGAATTCTTTTTTACTGTTTGGCTGTAAGTTTCGAACAAACGTTGGTGACTTGATATACAGTGAAATTTCTAGCTGTTATTATATATGAACATACGTATCCCAAAAAAAATAACTAAAAAAAAATTCATATTTTTCCATTTAAATTAAAATAACAGATTCACCTACCTACGAGTCACGAATTATTTTAGCTTTTCATTTGGTCATGATTACAAAGAATTATGGATTTGCATAAAATTTAAAGTAAATAAATATGAATAATAAAAAGGATATTACAGGAAAATAATTTAAAATTAGGATACCCAAGTTGCAATAAAGCATCGACACACTTTAGATCATATATAAGATATTTTCGATACTTCTAACATTAACAAAAAAATTTAAAGATAGAAAAAAATATTTAGGTATATCTATTAGGTATTACATACCTATTTTTTTTTCAAGTTAATACATAGAGGAAGTTTGGTCCAGTAAAATTATGATCAGATTCTCATTCATAAAGGGAAAACACCACGCCCATTAAACATAAAAATAGGAATGCTTATTTTCTAACTGGACAAACAATAGGTCACGTAACATAAGTTAGTTATATTTTCACAAGAGAAATTCGAGCTTCGCGAATTCGTTCGGTACCCGGTAGTATCACTTGTTGCTCATCCTTATTGCGTGTTCGATTCCTTTCAAACAGCAAACGAGGAAGTATTAAACAGTAAATAAATATATATACTTAAAGATACACTCGAACAGGATAATAGAAGAGATGCTTATACGTAGTCAGGGTCAGCTCACTCTCTCTTTGAGTTACGGTCTTGTACTTCGTAATACTTTCACCTTGCTATATATTTATCTTGTCATACGTAAGAACGCAAGCTATATATTTATCTCAGCCATACTTATATGTGGAATGTGCATATACATACGAGTATACGTACATATTACCCATTTATACTTAAAATATGTATTATATTATGAAGTACTGGTACTAGAGCAATGGTTGTGCAAGGAGGTGATTTGGTCTCAATCGCACTCGACGGTTATATTTTTTTTTCCAAAATAAGGATACCCACTAAAATTAATAATATTTTACTGGAAGAGTTTCTGGAATTAAATTGAATTTGGTGAATGACACAATTCTTCGTTCTCTAATTGTAATAATTTATTTCATATAATCACAACAACGTTTCGGGAATATCCCCCATCTTCAGGTTGCTATAAAACCAAATTCAACAAAACTTATAACAGTTATAATAATTAACTCCAGGAAGGTGATTATTCTCCTAATAATGTATAAATGTTAATAGTAAAAAAATTTTTTATTCATTAAATGACAATAATATTATTAAGTATTAGCAATAATGACAAAATACGTTATATGTAAAATATTTTAATCAGGTAAATAGTTTATAAATAGTTTTGATGTATATATGATATATTAGTAATGTTGTAAGCACATGTTATAAGTTTTGTTGAATTTGGTTCTACAGCAACCTGAAGATGGGGATATTCCCGAAACGTTGTTTTGATTATATGAAATAAATTATTACAATTAAAGAAGGAAGAATTGTGTCATTCACCAAATTTAATTTAAGGATACCCAATTTTATAAGGCTGTATGGAACCCCGAACCCATAGTATGTATTAATGGCTACAATAACAGAATAAATGATTATATTCCACAGCGGGACTCAAACCCCGGATTCGGACCCATCCTTAGTGTTACTAGTGCAGTGCCTTACTACTGAGTCACGCCACTGCAATTTTATATATACATACTTTGAAAATATAATATAAATGTGGGTGGTAAAGTTATAATGAATATAATTCAATTAGTATAATACTTTAGAAGTAAAGTATTGAACTATGTAATTTGTTGGTATCGATATAATATAAAAAATTAATCTTGACATTCCCACTCTAGGCTGTGATGGAGATTAAAAAAAAGAAAATAAAAATTTGAACATCATAATAAAACATATTCTGATGTTATGTATTTTTATACAATAATTACAAAACGTTTTAAGGGGGTAAAAATAGAAATTTTTTAAATTTATATTACAGTTTTAGTTTAGTAATAATTTACAACTACAAAGGTATGAGTTCCCTTTAATAAGTTTATTATGGGTGTTTAAGTGCATTTAGTTGCACTTCGTAAATAAATAATATGCTTGTATCAACTAGAACATCATTTAAGGATTTTAATCATGGACATACCTATAATTTTTATTATTATATTGGTTTTTAATTCTTAAACGGTTCAACGTAATAGTTTTAGGGAACTGCGTACTGATGTAGGTGTAACTGATGATGCATAAAACTGTATCAACATTGTGCATTGTGTTATTAATACCAACTAAATACATTATAAATATATTTTTTATATGTTTACATATAAAATGCGTAGTTTTTATTTAATAATAAAACGCAATAATTTATTCAAAACAACTCTACTTTTGTTATCAGTAAAAAACATTTTAGGAAATTAATGTTTAATATATCAACGATTTTAAATGTTTGTCAAACATCCTGGATAGTAAAAAAAAGGCTATTAATTAGTTTATACATATAATATCTGAAATATATTAATATGTTGTTAGGGATTTTGTTATTAACAAATTCCTGTGCTTAATATATTTCATCATTACTTTTTATCAATTTTATTAATAATTTTCTATTTTTTATTTATGATTAATATAGTTTAAATAAAATTATATGTACATTTGTGTATCTAATAAATTGAAGCAACATTTATCTCATTTCTAAAATATTTCATTATTTATTTATTCATTCGTTTTAGATTGTATTCTATTAATTTATTATTTATTAATATTAATAAAAAAACCATGGATTGATTATTTCTAAAAACTATACATTAATTTTATGTACAGATCAGAATAATGGTGGTTGAAGTATTTTGAATCGATTGACTAAAAAAAAATAATATTTTTAGAAATCTAAATTACTTCTAAAAGTATTATCTTCCTTATGTACCTACTATTTTCACTTTTCAAAATCAAAATATTGTTTATCTTGCAAAACTTTGCAATGACTTTGCAAAAATTTGCAACATTGAACCAATGTTTTTTTTTTCTTTCTTTCCTTTTTATGTTTTAATAGTATTATTAAGTTGGCAACTTTATTCAATAATATTTTGTTTAGTTATATCTTATATACATAGGTGTGCAGTTAATGTTTGGAATTTCAGTGATATTTATTTTATACTCTGTGTTTTATTTTACTATTATAATTTTTAATTTTATTATTTGGTCTGAAACATAGGAAGTTCTTCATCATAATCATAACCTTAGTATTCCTTCTTACAACTATTTTCTATAATTACATCCATAATACAGTTTATAAACCAATATTCTATTTTTATTTTGACGCTTCCCTTTATTTAAACTGTCTATTTATATTTATCTATTTGACTTAATACAATGTGAGTCAAAGTCAGTCTAAGGGAAATTTAGAAAACTACTCCTAGACACGTATTAACACGATGAATTTAAGTACTCAACTTCAAATAATCTGAGAAAATGTCATATTTGAAATATATACTTCAAAACCTGATTAACAATAAAAATAATTTGTTTATTATTTAACTATATTTATCAACGACTTGTAGAGATGTTCATTTTCGGTACGCTTGGAAGTACGAGTATTACATTCTATACACTTTCTTCCCGTTTATCTAGTTCAGCTTCTTTTCAGCGAAACTCCGCGAAACCACATCCGTTTTTTCATTTAAGAGAATCGATGAAGAATGACTGTTTGATAATGATGTAATTCTGTCGTTCCTTTTCAAATGACGCTTTAGTTCCTTGTTATGACAGTTTCTTGCATAAAGTGTATGTACGTATTCTGTAGTGTAAAGTAAGTGTACATATTACCATAAAATAAATTATTAACTGAGAAATTATTCCTTTACAATAAAATTATACTTCGAAACAGAATAGTATTAGTTATATAAAAAGAAGTTTCATTTGTATAACAGAATAAGCTGAATACAATAATATTTAATTGAAAAGCCAGTGACAACGGAGTGCTTATTAGTTTAGAAAAGCACACAAATGTGTGAACTCTAAACATCTCCCACTAAAATAATTGCCATTTGAAAACTGGATGGTCTAAAACTTAATAACAATTATTTTTGAACAACCAAAACATCAAGGGACGTAACTACAAAGTATCATATTTTTCTAAAATATACCAGAAATGAGCGCTGTGTAAATTAAAATAAAATAATGAGGATTTCCCGTAGAATGATATTTTAACTACTTTCCACGCTGTATCTTATTTAATTATCTAAACCTTTATTTGCGTTAGATTTAAAAAATTAAATATCAAGTATTTTTCTAAATTAGAAATAAAAAATCATTAAACTCTACTTTTTTATTAAAAAATTGAATATAGTCTTCTACTAATAACTCAATTATGTAAGATTAGTAAAGAGTAAGATTATGAAGAGGTTTATTAAGATTAATAATTTATGAATTTACCTTAAATTAAATTAATGGTATTCCAAGGCGAAACGAGATCGACAAGAATTTGGAGCCATTTAGCAGGTTAGAAATAATCAACCTCATTCGAGTTAAATTTTAATATAGAGACTTTAACAGACCAATGATCCACTCAGAATATAACCAAAAGTATCATCAAACATTTAAATAACTTCCCTAATTATAATGAACAAAAATATGAAATAAAATATTAAATTGTCAAAACTTAAAAAAGAAGGAACATTGAAGAATAATTGGCCTCTTAAAGGGTCATAGACCGACAAAATATCTATTTTAAGAACATAAAACTCGTTGGGAACCCTTTTGTTCGTCAGTGTTTAATCGATGAAGTACATATTTTGTGAATGTAACTTGAAGATGCCGCAAGAAAAAAATCGGAAATTACCCAAAGCAATATAATCAGAAGCAAGGCAATATCATAATAGTACAAGAGCCAGGAAGAAAAAAAGGCAGTTATCTCACCCCAATTTTTGATTACTTTAATGAAAACTAGATATAATTACTAGTCAAAATTGATGAGTCTGCCAAGTATAGGCAGGGGGAATAAAAAATGTCGGCTGTTTCATACCTTAATTTTTCATTCGGAGCTCTATATCTTTAAAACTACCAACAACACTAGAAAATCTATTTGACACTAGAAGAGAACATTATTTAAATACGAGTAAATTTTCTTAAATATTTGCCTTAAAAGAGCTATTTACGTCCAATAGTTCTCGAGATATAGCTTTTTAAAAAGCAAAATTTTTTAAAAATCTACTAAAAGATTAGTAGTTAGTTAATTTATTTTGAGAAATCTATATCTCAGGATCTATGTGACCTACATATTTCTATTAGCACTCAAAATAAAGCTAGTTTAATGGACTATAAAGAAGTTTCTGACCTTTACCTTTGTAGGAATAGTATTTTTTATGATATTTGCTAAAATAAATTGATTTATAGTTGTTCGGACAATAGGTTTGATTTATGAAAGAATTCATTTCAGAAACCATTGGACGTACAGATGTCTGCGAGCGCTCAAATTAAAGCTAGTTAAATTTACTACAAAATAGAACATTATATTTATCTTTGTAGGAGTAGTAGTTTTTATGATATTTGACAGAATAAACTCACAAAATGTTAATTTCTAATTGTTCGTATAAAATTTTAGATTTTTGAAAAAATATATCTCTAGATCCACAAGACACACAAAACAAGACACTCAAAATAAAGGTAATTTAACTTACTATAAAGTAGTTTGTGACACTTATCTTCGTAGGGGCAGTAGTTTTTATGATATTCAGAGATGAATATAAATTTGGCAAATGAAAATTTGTCCGAACAACTATAAATATGAAAATTTGTCCGAACAACTATAAATCAATTTATTTTAGCAAATTTCATGTAAACTATTACTCCAACGACGATACACGTCATAAACCACTTCATAGCCCATTAAACTACCTTTAATTGGAGTACTAACAGACGTCTGCACGTCAAATAGTTTTTGAGATATACATTTTTTTCAAAATAAATTCACTAACTACTGATCATTCAGTTCGTTCTTTACGACAATTTTAAACAAATTGCTTTTTAAAAAGCTATATCTCGAGAACTATTGAACGTAAATAATTCTATTAGGGCTCAAATATTAACAAATTTACTCTTCATTAAATGACGTTCTCTTAGGTTTTCTTGTGTTGTTGCTACTTTTAAAAATATAGAGCTCCGAATGAAAAATCAGTTTTTTTTTATCGTTTTGAAACAGCTGCCATTTTTTATTCCCACTATCTAACTTGGCAGACTCATCAATTTTGACTATTAATTATGCATAGTTTTCATTAAAGTAATCAAAAATTGGGGTGAGATAACTGCTTTTTTTTCTCCTCTTGGGCTCTTGTACCATAAGGTAGGTTTGTCATAAAATGACAGAAAGGGTCGAAGTGACAGTGTGTTATAGTGCTCGTAACATTCCAACCGCCTGACAGAGTCACGTTCCGGCTATTCTGACACACTGATAAAGAGTATCATTAAATAGGAGATGTAATAATAATTAATACAGACTATCAACACACAGTTCTGAGCCAACGTCCTGTATTTCATTATTCCTCTTACGACAAATCAGTTTACAACACCATGTTTCGAAAACAATTTTGGGACAATAGTTTTTGTATCATCTCCCATTGTATTTTATTTTGTTTGATTAAATGTATGTAGTAAAGAACTTAAATTACCTAAATTAGAAAATATTGACCATAAAACCACTGAAAGCAGCAAATTTCAAAAAAGGATCTTATGTTACTAATTAATTGTAAATTATATATATTCCTATCAATATAGGAAGTTTTATACTATATGAATCCATTCAACATTCGTTAAAAAAAAAAAAAAAAAAATTGACGGATTCTGCTTATGACATGGAAACACTGAAGTATGCAATGCCATAAAGATAATAAAATATTTCTCATGATTTGATGAAATCAGATAAAGGATATACATTCATTAATCAATTGATACAAATTATGTTTTTTAACACTGATCAATTGACATGAGCTAATGAATTTTATTTGTTATAAAAAATTCAAGATTGCACTAAAATATTCTTACTTTCCCATAAATATAAACAAAAAGTTTTTTTTTTCTTTTAATTTGTATCATATTGCATATTTATGACTTTTGTTATTATAATATTTAAGAATTCCTAAATAAGCTAATTTACGTGGTATAAATTTTCTATATTTAATTAATTTTAAAATCTATCTTTATAATATTTAACCAAAAACGTTTTTGTCCCAGATATTTCTTTATTTACTCTATAAATATATGTACTTATGGATATGTAACGCAGCTATGCTATTATTCCTCAGAGATATTGCGGTCAGCAAAGAACAACATAAATAAACAAAACTATATTTATTTATTTTATGCCGACGTTTCGACCTGAGTTTCAGGTCTTCATCAGGGGTTGTGTCGTAGAGAAAATAATAAATAAACAAATCTGCCTGTTTTCTTTTTTTTTTAAGTAATGGAACGACGTACAATGGAACGAGTCTAGGTGAAGGTGTGACATGGACTAGAATTTTAAATTCTTCAGGCTTTGAAGTATATCATAATAAATATTTTTAGGGATTCTAAAGATTTTAGGATTTTAGTTATGAAATTTTAACAGGGAGCATTAAATTACATGACGAAAAAATAGTTATTTTTAAAAGAACATAAGAAACCACTTTTAAAATGTGTCCTGAATGAGTATCAAAAGGTTAATTTTAAGTGTTTCTTGAGTTATAAATACTAATATTTTTTGTAATGGATGAAACATAAAATATTATTTTAATTGAGAAACCACACACACATATATATATTTGTTTATATAATATCGATATGTGGAAAAGGAAAAGGAGAAATATGGCGACATTTCGAAAAAATACTCACTTTTATCCGAGAGAACTTTGCTATTATCTGACAGTTAAACGTATCATTGATTTTCTTTAGCAATGACACAATGAAAAAAAAAATGTTCATGTTTAGTTTTAATGGACCAGGCACCGTAGAATGGCGCTTCATTTTTTTTCTGCTAATTGGCCGAAAGCTACCGTGATTGTCACAGTAGCACCAATAAATAATACTTCTTACAGAATACGCCCAATAAAAAATAATATTTGTGTGTATACATATATATAATTTTTTTTTTTTTTAAGTTATGATATTACCAAAGAAATTAGCAATATTAAAATCTATTAATTTAATTTAATAAACGACATTGATCGTTTTTCATCACAGCTTTGAGATGATTACCTATTTTCAAAATGATGATTCTTCTTCCATTCTGTTCCCTGTAAGGAAGTACATTAACGATATCTGCGTCTCCAATGTAATAGAAGTCGAGAGGACACACATCCCACCAGCAGGGATTTTCTTCTCTAAATGTCTGGTAATTCTGGAGCTGTAAAATTAAAAATTTGATATTAGTATGGGATTTATGTTTTTATGTTCAGGATGGTGTTTATCTCAATGTCAACATTGGAAAAGCCTATACACTTTTTTCTTGTCACTCGCTATAGTATATCCGACCATTCAATATCATGCCATTAGATAGAGACAGGTTTCTCAGATACATAAAAAAAATATATACACACACATACATATGTATGTATGTGTGTGTATATATTTTTTTTTGTATATATATATATATATACGTTAAGTTACGTGTTGGCGTAGTACAACTAATAAAAATGTATTCAGCACCTCTATATACACAAGTTCGATCAGCTGATCGATTCAAACACCTAACTGCCTTTATATATAGATACATTTTTATCTATAATTGTATGCAATTCATAGTTAAATGTCCTATATGTGAATTTAATGCCTAATACAGCATGAGGAGAAGCTGTACATGGACAGGATACGTACAAATGATGGATATCACATCACAGACCTAGATCTCGGATTCATATTGTTTTGAACAATATACAAAACACAAAAAAAAAGAGCTACATTTTTTCCTACGTTATAAATTCGGAGGATGGGTTCACTTTTCATGTATATAACATATGAAATACATTTCTTATGATTAAAAATGTTTCAGGTCTTTGAATGAATAGCAACAGTTAAAAATAAAAATAATGAAATGAATAAAAAAGAATTACAAGAAAAATATATAAGTATAACACTTAAAATATAGAAATACTTCTAGTGAAACAATAAAAAAAAAGTTAACGCCACCGCAGCAATAACGTTGAAATTTTCGGAACTACTTTTTTTTTCAACACATTTTGCATACCGACATATGGGTGAACTTTTTACTATTTTTGGCTGCAGTTCTTAAGAGAAACCTATGTCAACACTTGTTATGTTCCGGATATCTGGATTGATATTTTTCTTTATTTCGTTAGGTTTTTAATGTTTATAATTTTAATTTTATAATAACATTCAGGGAAGAATTTTTATGAAATAATTTTTCCTGCAATGTTGCCTGTGTTCGTTCCATAATAATTGGAATTAGTTTATCATTTTAGTAATTTGAAATTTTTAAAAGATTTTGGGTAGGAGTAAAAATATTTAATAAATAAAAAAGTAAAGATACAATTTTAAATTAGCTAAAGATTAAATTTTTTGAATAAATATGTTAATTGTTTTAGCTAATTAAGTACTGAGTTAATTAATCTACTGATATTTGCATATACTAATAATGCTCGTTATCTTCACGAGGCTGCAAATAACGTAACGCATATTAGAAACGTGTGACTTATATAACGGAGGTTAGTGAACTAAACCAGTACGCTCTGTTAGTCCGTCACCAATAACAGTTCCATCTACGAGCCTAAAAATAAGTGTCAGATGTTTTCAAAAAAAGAAATCTATAAGTTAATCAAATTTAGATCTTAAGAAAAATACCCTTTTCATTTTCACATTTCAAGTCACACAGTTTAATTTAATATTTGTATTATCATTTTAAAAAAATAACTTTCAAAAAAATATTTGAAAAAGTCCACAAAATCAGGTCCAAAGAATCTTTTTTTACTATCTAGTTCCTGAAGTATGTAAGTATTAAGAAATCACAAAAAAGTGAAGCTTCTTGTTGCAACAAGACAAAATAACGTATACAATTCGAGTAACAAATATATATAGACAGAATTAAAAGCATAAAACTCTTGTAATAATTCTATCACCCCAGTGAATATGTTGTTAAGTCGAATTTTGGTCAAAATGAGTTAAGTGGTCTAAGAGAATCACAGAGGCAACATCTTCATTGTGCATAAGTGTCTAAGTCAGTCAACGTTTTAAAACAGAGTTATTGCGATATGTTTTTTTCAACGGTCGGTGAACAATTAGTTAACTCTATTATCTAATTAGTGATAAGACATATCAAATTGGTGTAAAACAAGTAAAAAGTTACCAACGTTTTGGTAGTATTGACGAAATTTCGATGATTTACCACAAACACCTGATTTTACATAAATGTTTAACTTTAACTTTAAAAGTTGTCCCCTGAAAAGTAAGGAATATTGACTTAACCACATATTCACTGGGGTTACAGAATTAATGGCAAACATAGAAACTATTAGGCGGTAAATTACGACATTGTAAAGTTGTCAGGAGGGGTTCTAGCAGGAATATAAGATTAAGTAAGAGAGAATTTCAAGGCATTATTAATGTGAATATAAATCTTAAAATTATTCAATTAACTCTATCATCAGGAATGCTTGGCGATAAAACTACTCTAATAATAAATCCTCACAAATTTATATATTTATTGCCGAACCTTCTATCCCGCGGAACACCAGTTAGATATAACTGTTGTAAAGGAAACCAATTAAATATCCTTCAGTTATGTGTCCTTTATTACGACATACAAAGTTTTGATGCTCATAAATTCCCTGCTTGTTGGATAGTGAAGATTGTTGCAGTAGGACACAAGGGATGCTCCACCGTACTTTTAGGAAAGAGTCTTCACCATTTGTTGAATTGGAGGAGCTACTGTCTTGCAGAAAATGTTGGGATTAAGGATTAGAGCAACTTACTTTTTACTACAACAAAAAGAGCGATTTTTTTTCTTCAGTGAATTCAGTTTAACAGAAACATGACCAAATAGAGGATACCTCTTTATTTCTAAGTTTTAATTTTAAATTAATAATTTTTAATCATGGAAGTGATCTTACGTTGGTTAATATAATAATAATATTATTAACAAATGCTTGGCAAACCCGAAGGTTCTGATGAGGGAAAGAGTAAATAAGCAGTAAACAACTGTTAACTAAACAAAACATGTAATAGGAAAAATAGATTGACACACATGGAATACAGCAAAATGAAATACAGTAAAGGAAGGTTATCCAACATGGAGGCGCAGTCACAGTTGCACGGAAGTTACTGAGGCTGCTCCAACAGATTCAACGCCAACGCTACCAATCACTGGTGTATAATCAGTATATATCCAGTGATGTCCACCCAAACCCAAATCCACATAATCAGTCTAGACGCAATTCTTCTAGCTATGTTTCGGCCTACCCCTTCAGTTTAGTATTTACTAGCATTTTAAGGAACCGTTCGTACTGGTGCTGGTACTGGTATTTGGTGGGGGGAACAAGTCCGGCAAGTGGCCTAGTGGGTCCTTTTTGCCAACCCCTGAAGGCTACCTAGGTTGCCGCTGCATTCTAACCAAGGTGGGAGTGTATGCAGGACCCCCGAAAAATGAATGTTTAACTGCCCCAGGTGGGAATTGAACCCACAACGTTCAGAACCGAACGCACTGGGACCTGGGCCCCAACCCGTGCACAGTCGTGCCACGTCCCTAGGAACCGTTCATTACTAAGCACTACAAAATTCAACGCCTACCTTATTCGCAGCAATGCTATCACCCGGGCGCAATTCAGGCGTTATGCCGTTGCCTAGATTTCTGACTTATCCTGTTAACTCATCCCTCTTCAGTAGGAATGTTTTACAATATTTTGTTTTCTACAACCTTAGCTCGATCTCCTTCCCTTGATGTAACAGACAGAATACCCGAGCTAAGCTATTAAAGTAATGAATAAAAACCGATTACCGCCTTTACTTGCCAGTATTTCCTCCCCAATTTTTTATGTCTAATTACGCTACGGTCACCGGTAGGTTAACGTTTACGTCCGTTAATGTATCAATATTAATTACAGTGATTTGTAAATTGAAGACAGATTTAATTCCATCTACAGTTTAAACAATACAATAAGTAGTATTTTAATAAAACATACTTAAGTAAAGCGTTAAGCCATTTTATTTATTTTATTACAGCATCAGACAAAAAAGTTTCATTGAAGTCGGTGGTACCACGTGCACAGCCATCCCTTGTTGATTTGAACTCGTTGTAAGGTAAATAAATATACTAAAAGTTCTGGGATATTGTTGAAGACCCAAAAAGATGAAGGGGAGAGGTCAAAACGTTTGCGCCTAATCTGAAGAAGATCGGATGAAAAAATCTGAAAGAAAACCAGTGATCGGCGCAGGAATATCGATTTTTTAAATAATTTTATAAGTTTTTATATTTGGCATATCTTTTAAAGCAAAACCTCAAATTTCGAGAGGACATATATTAAATTTATATAGCTATGTATTCAGGTGGCAGATGTGAAGATGGCTAGTCCGTTATATATATATGTGCTTCGAGGAAAAAAATATTAATCAGGGTATATCTGCCGTCTTATAGGTGTTCTGATAAGACGATATTAGCTGAAGCCGTGAAGCCTTACATATACACTGCTGATATGGCATTTCACAGGCTTCTTTTCCTCGTTAATACACTACTAATTTTTGCAGAAAGTTTAAAATGTTGTTAATATTATTTTAAAATAAAATTATAAACAGATATTTATTTTTCGTGAGCATGAAAGTTTTAGAATAGATTTTTGGTTTTGAAACTTATTTTATGCGTACGCCAACTCATTATAATAAAAGTATTTCCCCAACAATATATCTAACAATTTTTATGATATTTTTTCATATAACTGTTGTTAAATCTTGAGGATTAATGAACAATTTTCATATTTGTTAACCTTCAAAATAAAAATATTAATAATTGTTCGAGAAAAAGGATTTCCTTGTTTTATAGAAAGGTCATTTATTATGAGATGAATCGATGGCATATGACTTGCAGTTTTTATCGTATTGCTATTCCAATATTTGTTCAATCAATTTTATGTTATCCTTGAAATGGCGTTGTTCAACCTTACTTCGCTAATGCTTACAAAAGAGATATTTAAAACCAAATCAATAGCCTTATATAACCTTAGAACGTTTCAATGTTTCAGTGAATTATAATTAACCTAATATTCTAAAGTATAATTCAGTATTTTTTTTTAAAGTGATTTTTTATAAAATTGAATTAAAATTAATTTTTAATTAAATCATCTATTTGTACTACCTAGATTTATAAAAAGTGCAATTAGAATTCTTTGTTATTAGTGTTTTATAAGTATCTATACACCAAAATCTAGAGTTATGAATTTTATTCCTGTGTGTTGTGCTATGGACGAAAGAATCTTTAGGGACATCAATGCCAGATTAAATCTTACTTTTTATTATTTATTATTTTAATTTCAGTGGGACACTGCAAACGAGTTTTATGGAGATTTGAAATGACTCTATACTTCTCTTCGTCAATTGTGTCAGAATTCGTATCACGAATCTTCAATCCTGCCTGAAGCCTTAAAAAAAAAGCCTTTTTATTGTTTTTGTTTTTATTTATTGATACAATAAATTATTATTTTTGGTAAACAATTGTGCTATCATTGATTTGCAGCATTTTTATTTCGGTTTTATAAAAAAAAAATTGTGAAAATTTGGTTTAGCTGATATTGGTGTGCTATCGTGCAAACTGTAACTAAAAAGATTGTTGAATTTCAACTCTCTGACCTCAATTTTAGAATATTATATTATGTTCAGCTAAACCGTTACTGCAACCTTGGTTCTTTTCAGTTTTCGTTAACACGCTTTCCCACTGGCTTAAATAAAGGCTCATAAGAGAAATGACATTGACACCATGACAGGAGAGTAAAGTACTTGTTAGTCCTTAATCCTATTTGTTGGCCTACAAAACATTCACATAGGTCCTTGTATCAATGACCCTTGGTTACCATTATATCCAGTGAAATCATGGCTGACATTAACAGGAGTCGTTGCTAATGAGCTTTTTCTTCGGTTGGCCTTCAGTAGCGGCTACGAGGACATAAATCTTATGCAACAGCTTAAGAAGAAGAGAATAGAAACAGACTTGGATGGTTGGCTGTTATCTACTTTAATGACTGCCAATTTCTGTTCACATCCAAATGGGAAACACCTTGATTGAAGTCTTCGATTATTGTAATTAATTATTGTTTTACAACTTTTTTAACTTTGTTTTTCACCTTCCGAGGATATGAGACTTCTACACTCAGTCTATTCTTCACTTAATACATAAACCATACATACACACATAAGCCGTAATACATTTCCTTCCAGTGTTAAGTACATTTGGGAGGAGGAAAAAATTTTAGTTGAGAAGGATCCGACTGCGGGAGATCATGGTTTTCGTTCATTATACGGTGCCCGAGATAACTTAGAACAACTTCTTCGAATCTTCGAATTCTCCTTTTAAAGGGTTCATCCGGTCTTTGGTACCGATCATATCGACGTTATATTCTTCTGCGTGTGTTCGTTCTTCTCTCTCCTAAGCACTTCTTTGGCCTCCAATCGTCTTCACGGTACCCCATAACTACATTTAAATGCTCACTATAAATGAACTTGATCTACTTTGTCGATTCTTTTGTAGTACAATGGCGGAAAACCTATTAAAGGATAGCTTTCTGCAAACAAATATCGATACAAATAAAACTTTACAAAACTTTTCCATTTTTTTTTATCATTTCACTAATGTAGGGCTTGTCCATTCCTATTTTTTGGCCTTCTCATCTTAATTAACTTCCCCTTTCTTCTATTTTCCATTTTTTAATTAACTTAAATAATGATACATTAAAATGAAACACCATAATTATGTTACATATAATAAAAATTAAGTAGTTATTTTAGACTCAATTATTTCTATTTGTTCTATTAGGTTAGGAATGGTAACTCTATTTTTTTTCTTTTTCCTAGTCAATTTTATTGCTATTTAGCTCTAGTCATTCTTCATAGGAGCAATTGTACATCTGTATTCTTTATAAGTAGATAGCGTCTAAACCGTAATACATTTCCTTTCAGTATTAAGTTTATTTGGGAGGACGAAAAAATTTTAGTTAAGGACTCGACTGCGGGAGATCATGATTTTCGTTCATTAAACGCTGCGGGAGATGACTTGGAACAACTTTTCATTCTTCCTAGGGATCTTTGAAATCAGCGAACCCAGAAGATCTGCCGGGGGCTTTTATACCATTTGTAAGACAGAACTTACGGTTCCCTCGAAAGAACTTGGTCAACAGAAGCAGCCGTATATGTTAAGGAATCTGAAGTCATGATCGAGGAAATTTTACATTATGCTTCGGCAACAGTAGTTAGTAAAAGTTTACTTTTATGGTACACTACTTTAAAATCGATAAAAGGTTGCAGACGAAGAGCCCATCTGACGAACCTTCTGGAAGGATATTCAGTTAGAGCAGTCACTTGTTATAACAGTAAATGCGGAGACCCCTCACCTCCAAATATTTAAGTAGAGTTCTCACAGAATGGACACATCAAAGCCTCAGCTAGATATTTCACTGTAGTGAAATACCCTCAAGTACCAGCCGTAGAAAAAGGTATTTAATTCGATTTATGTCACACATACGTAATGCAATTTAATAATTTATGTTCTATTTTTTTATTATAAAGGGATCGGAAAAAATAAATAAAATAACAGTAAAGGTGCAACCCATGAAGTAATGCTGGTTGTTTGTCAATATAGTAGAAAATGTTACGTATATCAATATAATAATCTTCAATATTGCTGACTTTAGTACGAATGCTACAATATATAACACAACAAAACAAAACACAAGCGAACATGCTCCTACGGGTACCAATGGAACAATGAGTCTACCATTCTAGCAACTTCAGCGCTAGTGAATGAAAACAGATGGAACTGACAATGAACTTCCTAGCGTCTGTTCCGTTACACAGTGTTTGACACTTTTTAGCTTTAATTATCCACGTTTCGAAGTCAGTAATAGGTAATGATGGTCTCGAATACAGTTAAATGTATTGTTCTCGTTGTCTTGTTGCTTTACTGTAATGACCGACACAAGATATTTAAATTCCTCCGTTTTTTTTTGTTTTTTTTTCATAATTTTCAGTATTTCCATGTATTGAAGAGACTTAATTTCCATGTATCATATCCATTTATAACTTATCTAAACTTTAAGATTATATCCTTTCTATTTTAGAACTAAGACAACTTCCTAGTTATCCTATCATATTATCTGATCATCAGTGGTCACTGGACCACTGGACCATAAAGACACTTATGGTAAGTGATGTAATATTTTTTTTTAAAATGATTAAATTGAGTAGACAAAGGGTAAGATCCATTAATGCCTTTAGAATAATACAAGTATTGGTTTATTTTGTAAAGAATTATGAATCCAAAACTTGGGTTCAAGATCATTATTTTTTTATTTGGAAAGTTAATTTTCATTCATGATGGATACAACATATTTTGATAAAACAAAGCTGTTCTTTTAAGCAAATGGGTAACAATAAGAAAAACCAATCCAGAACATTAGTTTGTTTACTTTTGAAAAAACCTAGGCTTACAAATAAGTTTACTTATTAAATTATTAGTAAATTACATATTTTGGAAGTTGGAGATAGTGAAAACTCGAATATTAGCGCTTGGCCGAGCATGACCCCTAATTTTCTCAGTCAGTGGCCTAAAACATTACTATCTCCAGAGGACTCAGCCTTTGCATAAAATTTGTTAGGACAAAACGACTTTCAACGAACAATCGTCTGGTTTGCATGAGATGTGACAACAAACTACTCTTTGGTGCCACCTAGTAAAAGTTTAAAGTACTTCTAAACAATAAGCATTATTGTTTAGTTTTTATAAGGTTGAAAATAACGTTTTAACGGTTTTCAGTTACTTTTTATTTCTTTAACAATGTCTTCATTTTGGTTGGATTATTTTCAAATATGTTTTTCTATTCCACCTCGTAAACCTGGTCTTAAACAAAACAAAATTTCTTCTGTGATTGGTGGGATATGCGAAGCATTGTTCATTTCGAACTTTTGAATATGGTTAAACAATAACTGCTCGAATTAACTCAACAAATGGACCGACATTACTCTAAACTAGTTAAAAAAATACCTCCTTTGATCAATCGTCGAGGAATAATTTTGCAATAAGAAATGCAAAACCGCATCAGCTAGAATTACCCGTGAAAAACTGAGGACCTTAAAATGGGAAATTCTATCTCAAGCAAGCTACATCCATGATATTTTCTCATCAGATAATCATCTTTTGTAATCCTTTCAACACTTTCTTTCAGGTAAAACATTTAAAGAAAAAAGTAAAGATGAAAATGCTATTTTAGGTTTCTTTGATTCCAAACTATCTAATTTTTGAAGGAAGGGATCGAGAACCTGCCCTGAAAGTGGAAGTGGGCGATAACATAATTGATTAGATGCACTTATTTAATACATTCTGAATTTTTTTAACTGAACTCTGCCTTCTGTAAATACTTTTTTTAGGACGTTATAGTTTTCTCTTAATAACTGCTTTAAACTGATATAAGTCAACCATACATAAATTTTACCTAGATACTGGAAAACCCTCTTATGTCATATGACAGTGCATTTTACATTACCAAGAATTCATACGAGAAACATTTTTTCACGAACTTTTAAAGAACGACTTAAAAAACCAGAGGGTAATAATCCTTCGAAAATATTTCAATATTTTAGAATAATAAGTAGTGACATCGAAATATGTCTTGACGAGACGTAAAAAAAAAAAAAAATCCAAACTTTCATTGCATTTTTTTTTTCAACAACCATACTACATTTAACGATTGCGGAATGCAGTGTTTATTATTATCAATCTCGCGGAGGCCTCTCACCTTCAGCTATCAAAGTAGAGTTCACGAACGATCATCTCAACCTAAAATACTTATCTTTCATTTGGACTTTCAAAAAGGCAGTACTCACTATGAATAATGTTCTTCACGTAATGCATTATTTTATTAATTCATGTTTATTTTCTCTTTTTGGAGGGATCGGAATTTTTTTTTAATTATTATTATGCTACCATTATAGATGCAAAATGTAACTTCAGTGTATTTTTAATTTCCGTCTGCATTTGTTATCATTATCTTTATTCATCAATTAGGTAGTATTATTATTATTACTCTGGATTCATTTCAAGGACAGAGTAAATAAATACTTGATACTGATGTCCGCTCTCAACCTTATTGTGACAACCATGACGTCGATTTCCAAGGTTATTTATATATTTTTTTATTTTTTCTTGGGTTAGACGAAACAAAATCCATCGGCACTGGGATCGCGAAACATCGATTACTTTGATACAAAAATACATTCAGTCTGATGTTTTATATTTTGTTTATCGTGCATATTAGAAGTGAACTTGGAAACAGTTTATTTCCGACATATTATAAATAATATAGTATAAGACATAAAAAAGAAGAAAGAACATTTGTTATTCTAGTTATAATTCAAACAATCATTAAGACACATTAATATGTTTTGTTTATTTATTTTTTATATACTTATACCGTTAAACCTTTTCGGTAGAGATTTCTCATAAATTCCTTCATTCTCTGAACACTGCAAATTTATTATTTAACTAGACCATAATAATCATAATGGAATAATTAGTTTATCAAAGTAGTAATCATAATAAATTTATTTTTATTTAACCAACCAATTAAGTAGAATTATAATTGACATACTTAATGTAACTGGTCAATCTAACTTAAACTAACTTTGTGGGTACATTGCTTGCTAAGAACTTCGTACATACATGTATACACTGAATATAGTTATAAGGAATTTCGATCGTTAAACCAGGGCCCTGTTTCATAATGAAAGCTAACAGTATTATTTCATAGTACAAGTGCAGAAACTAGTGTGGTAATAATACTAATACTTTTTTTATGATAGGGATGACTATTAGTGATATTACAGGAATTAAAAATACTAAAGTACAAGTTACTATTGTACAAGTCTGTGTAATTGAATTAAGATAAATCTACAAGACTAATAGTATTAGTTTGTACTTTATTATGAAACAGGGCCCTGATTGTATTTATAACCCATCATACTAAATTTATGTAAACATGAATTTATTAAATTGAATCATTTCTACCAAACACTAATAAAGTGCTTATTTGGATAATGGTGAACATCTCATTAGCGTCAGTATTTATCACTGTAGCCTTCTCGAATAAAATGGAAAACAATGGATAACCAGACGTCAGATATTGGTTGAGCTCATTTTTTATAAATTTTTAAATACTCTAATTTTTTTAAAAACCTTTTTCGTGTCTACAATAAAGTATTTAAATACAGCATCTAGAAATTTCTTCTTCTCAAGACGTCCTAGTATTAAAGGAAAAAGATCAAAAAATTACATTACACATGTATTATTTAATTGACTGTACATGAATTTGAAGGATATGGTCAGATTTGCAGTCTGAAAAAGTTTTCAACTTCAGAATTGTGGTTTGAAATAACGGTTTGAATGATTGAGAGAAGTGAGAGTTACTGTCATTCTCAAAGTTCCTTTGGTCCTTTGTTTACATCTCCACCCAACACAACAAGTCTGAAGAAAGAAACGTTCTGGGTCGAAACGTAGGCAACTTAAGTAGTTATTTATTATGTAGCGAGAGGAGCGAGAAGGAGCAAGGGGTTCAACCACAACTCACTTGTCGGGGTTGGTTAGTCTTAGGCGGTTCTCCAGCCTGATATCCACTTTACAGAAGCCTCTCGACAAGGCGTATTCAATAATAGGTAAGGAAGGAAGGGCCGTGCCAGGGGATGCCTACACTGACGTAGGTAGAGGAGGTCTAGGTAAGAGAGAGTCTGAGGTAGAGTAACAGTTCTAGTTGCCGAGATGAAGCGGATGGACCAGTGTAATCGTTAAGGATCAAGTTACAATCTTAGTTGCCGAGATGAAGCGGACGGACTAAGATTGCAGAAGAGAAGGAGAGGAGATAGGTCATCATCATGGGTGAGCATACTAAAAAACAACTCTAGTGAGAATACGATTAGCAATAAACCTTTCTATCTCAAGTAGAGTGTAAGTCACCAGTGTTATGACTAGACCTGGATAAGGCTGTTTTGGTATCGTTTATTAATCATTCTATTGATATTGTTAAGTGTAAGGTACAGAGATTAATAATATATAAAAATTACAATATGTCTTTTACATGATGAAGTAATTTGTAAATTTGAGATCTTCTGTGAGGCTCGAGGTGCAGCGCTCTGGTGAGTTGTGGTTGAACCGCTTGCTTCTTCTCGCCCCTCTTGCTACATGTAGAACGTAAACGTAGTAGTTCTAAATAGTTATAAAACTAAGGGCTTAAAACAATTTTCTCTTCTGGACCACCAGTCTGAAAAAATGAAGAAATCGTTCTCCTTAGTGAGCAGGATGGGACGAGAGAGAGGAACATTGTGGCTTCTATAGATTTTAGACCATGTCAGTAAAAGCTCATGGTGGAATTACTGCGTTTCTTAATTTTGAAGGAAACTCTCTTTCCTACAAGATTTTGAATCAAAGCCTAAGTTTCCAAATTAAAGAAATTGTTGTGTAACTTACGTTCAACTCTTTAGCCAAGCAGATGATTGTCCCATTTTCAATGAAGGCAGAAACTATGGATTTTTTTTGTTTTAAGTGAATGCCTTCTATTATACACGATGTGTCTATTGAAGGAAACAATATAACTAATCTGCAATTAATTCACTGGACAGAAATAAATCATCTTATCCTTCAAAATATATTGTTTAATTAATAAAAAAATTCGTTCTTAGCAAAATTGGTGTTAGGGGTCGCAATATCCGATGTGAAAAACACGCTGGGTGTGGGACGCGGATGAAGTGCTAAAAAACGTAAGCTTGGTAAAGCCTTCCGACCCCTCCTCGAACACCAACGCGAAGCGGGAATTGCAGATCGTGGAAGAAAAAGTTGCATTATATACGTTACTATTTATAATTATGTTAGATAGGATTTTAATAATAAAAGAAAATAGTCCAAATTTATAGTTTTTGATAAACTGATGATATCTCTGACCTTATTGTGAGAAAGGTTAAATAATATTGTTGTCGATAAGTGGGTGATGGGATTGTTAAACTAAATTTCAATAGAAGAAATTTAAATAAGTTCAACTTTTAATAGAGAATTAAAGTTATTTCAAAAACAAATATTACTATTTAGCAAACCGTTATTCACTATTCAATAAATCATTTCTCAATTCAAAAACAGACTATCATTTAATTTAAGTTTATTACCTATTTCCCATAAGCTATAAAAACAAAATAATTGTGACGCATCAAAGCTGTATTCTCTTTACTGCGCTGTTAGAAGGTGACAACTTAATATGCTAGAAATATATTTTATAGGTATGCCAATTGGTTAGCTCTCTTAGATCGATCTTAAAATGTCAGCGGCTTATTATTATTTACTAAGAATTTATCAAAGTAATAACTCGCAGAAAGGATAATGAAGCTATTTATCATCTATCCTACTGCTGTTATAATTTATTAATTCATTTGATTTTTTTAATTCGTACAGTCCGCGTATAAAAAAAATATTACACATTATTTTTAAAAGAAGGGAAGCCGAACGGCTAAAAATATCACACATCAGCGTTTTTCTATATACATTTCGACTTCCTAAGTGTTCACAAGTGTTGAAAGAATTGGTAGACAAATAAACATAATTCTTTTTTTTAATATTTATTTACTGCTATTTACAACTGTACATTATAATACATTTAGTAAATCTGATCTAAGTTAAATTGGAGTGTTACAGGCGTGTAGAGAAACTACCCATTGGTAACACTCTAATGACATTTTACATTAGCTGGTCTCGTGGCCATCTTCTTTTCAGGCGCCTCGGAGGATTGTCAGGAATGGAAGAGGATGCAAGATTAGAAACTAGGGGGTTTGAGTGGTTAGAGAGTTTATAATGGAAGGAGTGATATCTGGTTCGGGCTAGATCGGTTACATAGGGAATATTAAGGTGTTTATGTATGATTTTATTTGTGACAAAGTAAGGAGCATTGAGGATTTTACGAAGGATTTTCGATTGTAAGGATTGAATACGAGAGGAATTCGAAGAAACATAAACATAGAAAAAAAATGAGACACGAGACGTTATTATATATGTATCAATCGATTTTTATTTTGTGTATGAAAGGAACAATAGATTATCATGAAATGATAAAATAAAATCAAGTCAGATTCCGTTTTTGCGTCTTTTTTGAGACTTGAAATACTAATTTTCATAAAAATTATAAATTTTTGGGCATGATTTAAGAGCATACATATTATTCCCTGCCGATGTCCAGTGTTCATGAAATAAATTTGTAGCTCCTCACAAAGTTACCCAAATCAAACGTAACTGAAACTGTTAGAAAACTGAATTTACCCACGTTGAAATTTAACTTTTTACTCGTACTGACTTTTGATTTTTGTAATATTTTTCACACTTAAACTCATTTAATGTCATCAAAAATCTTTTATTTTGTTAATCACCAAAAAAAAATCGATCGGTATAAAATAAAACTTACTGAGCAATATCATAAAAAAAAAAAATGTCTCGGCTTCTAGGGTGCATTTGCAAAAACCATCGGACATGTATCTAATATTTTTCAACTTAGTATCACAATAAAAATTCATTGCAATTGGTGTTCCCTCGTACGTAAACATCCCTTAACGGCTATGTAAGTATTATATGGACAAAACCTTTTATTTGGTGTATTTATTCTCTTTCTACAATGTACAATAAATAGGTGTAGCAATTGCTGGCACGAATAAGTGCTTCCCTACAATATAGGTTCATAGATATATACATATTAATTTGATATTGATAAACAAAACCACCTATTAGGAATGATGAAACATAAAAGCATCCTACCACAATTTACGTAACTACATTGGTTTCTCAATAATGGTTGAGACTTAAATAGAATTTCTAAGTACGAAAACGAAAGTTGCTTTCTCATCTACTCTGTATTCAAATTACGCTACAGGGTCTTGGATATTGAACAATAATTGAAATGGCTTCCTTATCCAAGACAGTTTATAGCTAAAATTAAAAGAATTTGTACTAATGAAATCTTGCTGCCAATTTTACATGCAGTATTTAACTGTATTAAAACGGTTAATTAATTGATTTCTACGATTCATCTTTGGAGTCCCCAGGGACGCCATTGTCACCCGACTTTATGAAGAGTTGAAGTGGATTTGCCCCTCCTTTCGTCGTAAATATTTTCTTGTTTCCTTCTTCTATTAAGTTATCCAATCCCGCCGTTCATTGTACATCTCTGATATCCTTCAATTAAAATCCTCAGTGCATTCCCACATTACCCGCTCTCGGCCCTCAGACTTATATGTAACTGCACATCGAACCGAAGCCTTTGGTAGATCTTTTCTTATCCGTTCCTATTCCCTAAGGAGTTCTATTCCCTTCTTTATTCGTAGTTTTAATACCCTTCCAATCTTCAATCACGTATGCTCGGCTACTTTCTGTCCACCTAATTCCGGAAGAATAATAATTGAAAGTTTCAAAAAAGGTTTATACCTTCTCTGTATTTATGTGTCAGAACTTCGTTCATACTTGTATATAAGCTAATACATAAATATGTATATGAGCAAAAATTGTACCTTTCATTTATTATTTTTAGTTTAATTGTATTTGATTTTGATTTTTTTTTAATTTATTATCAGAAGTATTAGTCATCTCATGTTTTATGATATGACATAGGGTTTTATTTTATTTGTCCTATTCTTATTTTATATATTCTGTTAATTATTGTTGTGCATTTTTATCATTTCAAATTCATTATTTTATTATATTTTAATTTAATTTTTATTTTGTATTTTACTTTAAGGCTCTAAAGCCCAATTTTGACGCCTGTATATTATTCTAACGGGATCAATCCCAGAATAAATAAAGAATATTATTATTATTGTTAATATTATTCTATCATCGTATTTCAAGATTTTTTTAAAGTCAAAAATTCAAATTATTTCAATTCAAAATATTTTAACAGTAAAATTGCAATGAGCAGTATCATAATTAAATTAGACGCAATAGTAATCAACTGATCAGTGGTAAACAATTTTTGTTCATGTTGTTAAAAATATCTATTTGATTAATGATATTTGATTGACGTCTTAAGCTGAGCAAAGGTCAAACCAGGAATGAATTAATGTTGTTTAATGAAACATAAAAAATTGTCAACGATAAATAATCTATTATGTCCATGATCGAAAGATTGTATTATTTTATTATAAATAATCAAATAATTTAATAATCATTAAGATAAGTCATAAATAACGAATAATGGCTAGTACTATCACATCTATTATACTTCTGCATGACGTCTACTTTTCTGTTTACTACAAAGGTGTGAATTACAAAAAAAATAAGATAATGAGTAAAAATATATGATAATAACGGATATTAAGAAACACTATTTTTTCAGATGCGAATCTAGAAATTGTGTTAGGAGAATAAATAAAAAATAAAGGAGGAAGCTAAAAACTATATTTGATTTAACACACAAATGTTCCGATATTAAGGACAATGAAGAATAAATTATACTGTTTTACATGAAATCCAAGACACGGCAACCTCCATAAGGTAGCCGATTTTAGAGGTCTTATCAGAAATTAAAAGCAACAAATGAACTAGCGAAAAATTAAATATGAAATGAAAAATAAATACAAATAATGTGGGGGGATGATAAATAAAATACAAAGTATTAAAAAAAAAAAAATATTTTTGCAGCAAATTAGATTAAAAATAAATTTATAAAAAAATGTTTTTTTCAGATGCCTAGAAGAATTATCAGGAATTGAAAAGAAAACAAGGTTCACAACAAGAAGGTTTGGGTGGGTAGGAAGTTTATTATAGAAGAATTGATAACTTATTTTGGCCTTCGACAACATATCAAACATTGAGAAAATTGTGGATGATTTTATTTATGAGAAAATACGGGGATTTTGGTTGCCAAAATTATTTCAATAATAACCGGTGTTAAAATTTTTTATTTTGAGAATGAAAAATAAGTTTTTATTCTAATTAGAAGTAATATATGATAATGAAAGATTTGATGGTTGGAGATTAAATGAAAATAGTTAGTTAAAATATTGATAATTTATGGCAGGAATGACTAATGAGTAGATATATTTATCTATATTCCATCTAAAAGTATATATGAAATAGTTAGTTAGTTGAAACAGTGCTATTGTACTTACCAATCGGTATGTGGCTTCAAGCTTGAAGTTTCTGGCCCTTAAAAATCGGAGCAGGTATTCGTCATCCATTCGGATCGGTTGGACATCTCCTCTTTCTAAAAATAAAATATATTTATCACGTGAATTCTAACAGTAATATGAAGTAGATGTAAAGAATATATAGGTATAATTTGTTTTATGTATCTATAGTTTATAAATGAAAACAGAACTAAGATCTTTCAAGCCTTTTTTTTTTTTATTCATTTAAGTGTTCCGACCACTCTCGGGCCATTTTGCGAGCCTTAAAAAAAAGGAGGTATTTTTTATGTGCGTTTCAGTTGAAATTTCGTCCTATATAGAGGAAAATTTTTCAAGTTTTACACTCCTTCGCCAAAGTTTTTTCACTTCGAAAGGCATTAGAGTGAAAGGCAAATGTCAAAATTCAATTTAGTAAGTATTAGAAAACTACGTTCAGAATGTCTCATCTTTTTCTTCCAACCCCCCAAAATGTTTTGGCTTATTATTAATGAAAAACTTTATCATAACTTTAAATTTGTTTTTCAGTACAACACCAGTAACTGTTCTATAAATTCAGTTTTATATTTCAAGATTGAATCCGACGATCCTCTTTGGTCACGGTTTATATTACTTTACCATTCACGTTTTGGTCTGACCCAGGAAAATCTTTAGCAAAAACGTAATGATGATCTTAGGTCTGCATTATCGAGTTCATTTTTTATTCAGTGCCTGATGTAGTTACTATTCCTTATATATTTTTAATGTTTTCTACATTACATCATTTCCTACACCAAACACCGTCTGCTGGTTTTCATTCTGTAACCTTCAGCGTTTCAATTGCTATCTATATTAACCTTTTGTAACAAAAGGAAATTGGCTCTGAACAGTTTTCAACTCTGAGGTGTTTTGAGCTAGACTGGGTAGTTGCATAATAATATATCATGACCAACCTTTCATAACCTGTTATGACCATTGGAAATTTCGGTTCTGAAAGTAAATAAAATAATTTTTTTTTATCATTGAATATGATTAAATATTAAGGAACATTTTTTTGAGTAATTGCAAAAATACTAAGCTGCATCTGAATACATTGAAGCTCCAGTTCTATTTCTTGGATTGCTAGTTTACTGTTATCAAATGTACCATTTATAATCTTAAATTTCTTAATAATTTTGACCGGATTAACCATATATTAATTTGGGAGAATTAAAACGGGGGATTTTTATTTTTTATTATATTCCATTTTATCATTATTCTTTATATTTTTATTACATATAAAATAATAGGGATTATTTCATTTATACCTGGGACCCTTCCCCATATATATGAAGTATTTTAATATTTCTAACTCTTTAGGATTTGAACTTGCACTCACCAGTTGTGCAATAATTACTATTGAATATTGAAACTTAACTAAATTATTATTTTTTTATTTACATCGAAAGATACAATTTCTTTGTTACAGATATCCCAATCCCTGTGTGTATCGATTCATTAAGGGTTCAACAGTACATATTACTAACTACAATCGAATTCTCGTATCTGATAAATGCTTAAGTGCTAAGTAAGTAAAGTTGTAGCTGATGAAAAATGGATTAAAGACTTACCTTTTAAGTTAACCTTTTGAACATGAGCTAAGTTACCATCACCTACGTTTCTTGGGTCTAAAGGTTTTTCGCAAATATAACTACTTTTTTATTATAGTCAAAATGAAGTAAAACCTATTCAATGACTTAAGAAAATTGACTTTTATTTAATAGATAAGAAATTTAGACTTAGTTAAAATATATCACAAACGATACCAAAACACTGAAATAATTAAAAATGTAAATATTTTCGCTTTTAGAATTTCAGGACGTTTTTAAACTAAGGGAATTAAAAAAAAAAAAAAAACATAATTTCTGTAAAATTTGTAGGATTTATTAGTTTTCCATGTTAAAGTTTGTTTTCCATTCGTTTTTAATGAATTAACTTTTAGTTGGAAAATATTTTTTTCTACATAATTAAATATTTAAGAATATATTGAATTGAACCCAAAGAATCCTATGTCAAATTAGTTATTAAAAAAAAATTAAAGCTTAATAAAATATATTGTTCGATCATCATCGATATGTAGTATGTCAATTCATTGTAGTAGTGTGATATATTAAGCATGGCTGTGTATATGTTTCATTTTTTACGTTATTTTTTTTTCAAGTTAAATTTTAACTTTTATCATTTCTTTACATAATTTTTATTTAATTTATTTACTCACTAATTTGTAAATAATGCTTGAATTATTAGTCAGATCACAAATGATTATTGTTCTATTGCTCCTAAATGTGCCAAATCGCTAATATTAGATTAACAGTTTTATCTAAAAAAAATAATCACTATAATCAGATTATCAGTCAGGTAATATCTGGTAAACTACATCCTGAGCTAACGTCAAAGTGTTTCTCCAAGACATAAATCACACCATTTTTTATGAGTGTGTGTTTTATAGCATGATTGCTTTCCAAAGGCTCTCAAATATCTCCACGATTCAAGTATAAAGTGGAAATTGTACTTTTTTTTACATTAATCTAATTATTAATATTTACAAAAAAATTATATATATATATTCTAGATAAAGATAAAAGTGTGAGTGCTATGAAAGTCACGTAACAAGATTATTTGAAGGTTGGCAGGAATACCAGAAGTGAGTCAAGGGTGACATTAGCAGGCAATGATGAGTTATTGGTATCTAACACCGTAAATAAATGGCAGTGATCTTTCATTTCTATTAGCCATCAAATTACCATCATCATCGACCACGAATCATCAAGAACCAATGGAAGTGAGGTTTAGTAACAATTTTTAACATAATTATTATTTGATTTGTCTTTTTTAACAAAATTCGTTTAAATAATAGTAATTAAGTATAATAATGTCTAAAACAAGATAATAGATTGTTTTGCTCTCTTTAACTTTAGCAAAATATCTACTTTTTTTTTTTAATAAAGTCCAAGAAGAGAAAGGGTATAAACCATGGATGCATATAGAATAAATGTGGTAGGGAAAGTATCTAAGATGGCATGTTGATATTTATCATTTATCAATTATTATTTAAAGGATAATTAGCAAACAGAAACTAAAATCCATATGTTGAAAAAAAAATGGAAATATCATTTTTATGGACTTGATAGATCTCGGATCGTGTTGATGTGGTTAACCGGAAATATAATATAAGATGTTGGTCGAGAAGTAAAGTCAGTGAACATTAAAATTAAAAATTAAATCTGAACCACTACAACACATGAAAAGTCAGGGGTTTAGTACTTTGTAATGAAGTACTGTTACTAGACTAACGGTTGTGCAAGGAGGTGATTTGGTCAGAATCATCCTAAACTGCCAGATTTTCACTCAATTAAGTGTATCCAATTCAAGAGGCTGAGTGGACCCCAGGAGGGCCCCAAAAACCCATAGAAGTTAACTCACGGCTGCAGTGTAAAAGAAAACAATTTTCCTTTCCTCATAGAGTTAGTAATCACGCGCTTTACTCCGTAGCAACCCTAAGTTTTTTAAAAAATATTTTCCAACCCTTTATATTCCAAATATATACAGATACAGAATATATAATACATAATTTACAATTTATCTTGTTTTGCCTTACGGCATTATAAGATGAACAAAAACATGGTCCGCTGAAGGCGGTTTTACACTTTAGTAACTTGATAGCCGGCGGCTAACATGGAATGGGGAGGGACCATTCCGGCTAATGGTTTTGAGGTGTAGGTGACTTCAAGCTGCTGAGCCAGAAGTCCTTCCCTCGGCGAGGACGTCGACCAAGAGGACCGCGCTTTGCCACCTCCCAGGTCTCAGTGGAGGGGCGATTTCTCAGAATAGGTGATAGGCACAGGCTTTCAGCCCATCAAAGAATTTGATGTGCCTACGGCCTATGAATTCCGGCACAGAAGGAAGTTGGAGTTCCTCATCGATTACTCTATTCCTGGCCCGTTGGAGTGCACCCTCAGTGCACCCTGAACGTTACGAAAGCTTATTAATGAAAGAATTTTTAACATCTAATCATTCGATACACATTGTCTTACCGTAACACCATGTTTGGGCAGTATCATCTAAATAAAGATTCACAAAAAGTTATAAAATTGTTCACATGGGTGTTAGTTACTGTGAATAATATGTTTGCAGAAACATTTTCTCAAAATAAAAATTTCCTAAATTCTTGATATTTTTTTTGTATTTCTCCCGTGAGTTTTCTTTCAGATAATAGAAATTCTTAAGCACTAAAATCCCATATATTAAGATGATTTGCTTTTATGCGGCATATCCTCATAGGTTGTGACATACAAGGAAACCATGTTGATGGGATGAATATGTCAAAATAGTAAACTGAAACTGTTCGCAATCTGTAAGTATTTATGTACACCAAATACTGAAAATACTGAAATGGTGAATGAAATGGAAGTAAGATTGCCCTAGTGATTGCCATCTAAAAATACTGAATCACAGAGCTCTTTCTTGATATTATGATGGATGAGAATGGCATGAGACATGTCTTCACCTATGACTTTGAAAAATGATTAATACCTAAGGCGCTTGAAAGGAGATGGAACAGACGAGTTTTGCGAGGAGTCTATAGATGTGTGCACATGAGGAATGGAGAATCTATACTAATGATTATGGGTCTGATGTTTGAGAGGGAGCCAGATCAGATAGCTGGGTTATGTTTGCCCAGCGAATCAATCCCCAAAATCCTGCTTGTAGCCCTGCTATAAAATTCAGCTTCTTATGGCAGGAAGGTGATAATAAAGGTACAGTTTCTTGCAGGACCGTAGTGCCAGCAAGAAATAAATAAATACAACCAGTCAGCCTTGTCAGGCTATTCTTTAATATATCATCGCTCTGATTTCGTCTTCCTGCTTCTTGGTTATGCTGAAACAAAAGGAACAGAGTCAAACTACTCTTTAAGCTCATCAAGACTAGGTATTGCCTCCAACAGATATCATTATTTCAAGCCTTCCTGCTTCAAATTCAAAACTATTAATATCAATAATCTATTGATTCGATTGTACATATATCTTATATTCTTTTCGACTTTTTTTTTATTATTATTTATCGTTTAATATGTTCTTGTTTTCTTTTTGGAAGTAATAAATGTTTCCTTCTTTCAACTTTTGGATAAGTTCAAATATTTGTTAGTTTTTAGTGAATTATTTAGATCATCTTACCTACTTTATGAGGTTGGATGAACCCCGTGAGAGGTACCAAATCCATAGGGTTGACTCGCGCCTACAGTAATAAAATGAATAATTATTTGCCACAGCCAGGTTAGAACCCAGGTCCATGGAACTCCTAGCAGTACTACTAACTAGTAATACAGAGCCTTACCCACTGAGCCACCCATCTCCCATCACATGAATCTTGATGAAACTGTTTGCGACCCTCTTGGCATCCATACCGGTCGTCACTCAATATTGTCTATTTTGCAAGCTAACGCAATATGTTTCGTTTAAATGTAATTAAAGTGCGCTGTACTTGTCCCGTAGTTGCTATATTTATTATTTTCCATATCACTTATAATAATCGTTTTAACGAAGAATAAAATAAATATGTGACGTACCATATATCTAGGACATTGGGGAACAATGGGAAGAATATTAACAAAAGCATTAGATTATTTACCCTAATATGAATTTGATTTGTATGTTATTAATCATTATGATATAATTATCATAGTTTTCCATTATCATGAATCAATATCACAGATTACCATATTCAATATCAATTAACCTATTTCAAGAATAATCATGAGCATTTAAAATCAGATTCATCACTTATTCATTAGCAACAATTATTTAGAGGACCTGATAACTGAGCGGTCTTGGATTCCCAGAGCCCTTATTGCAGAAGGTTGTGGATTGGATTCTTACCTGGGCTCAGCCCCGGTGGCCGATTACCACAGTGGTCCTAAGAAATGAATTTTCGCATTTTCACTCTGGGACTGTCTTGGTCTCCAATGGAGGACTTGCGTCATTAAAAAAATAATCTCAAACTATCATGATAATATATATTTTTATTTTCTTCCTTTATTTTTAATTTAAATGGCAAAACTAACCATCAGTTGTTTTTTTATCTTGAATTCGAGAAAAAACAAATAAGTGCACCATTGGACATGGATGATAGTTTTGAAAATCATTTGAGATTATTTATACCGAGGCTCCACTATATCACTAATTTCAATACCTAGGCTGGATCATGCTTGAGGGTATTAATGAATATTGGGTATTAATCAATATTGGAGCTCAAAAACAAGTGCTCACTCACGTGTTGGCAAACATAGTTGTTGTAAGCACATTAAGCTAAGCGTAACTAATTTCCATTTCTTTACTATGTGATCCAGAAACCTGTTGTGCCCAACAACATCAACGGCAACCTTGATGGTCGGTCATTAGCAACACAAAAGAATGCTTTAATGCTTGCCCTTACATACTGTAATTATAGTTCTCATTTTAGATATTCAGGAAAAAATATATATACGGGGAATATAATAATCTTCTATTAATTTAATGTTAAATGAGAATGATATGAAAAAAATACAGAAATAGTAGACAGAGCAAATAAAAATAAAACTACTGGAAGATTGCTGATTGACCGTGTGTAGTAATAAATGGAACATGGTCGGGGTGCGGTAAAATAAAAACTCAAATAACTAGGGATAGGATTTTTATGTGCTAAAAAATCCGAAGTATGTACATAAATATGTCCTAATAAATTGTCAAATATTTAAAAAAATATGTAAATAATATGTATTTATAAATTATGAATTATTCAAAAATATAAATTACTAATTAATTAGTAATTTTATAACTTAAAGAAGTTACATAAATATGTATTTATTATATATTATATGAATAATATTTTAAAGAAATTATGTTAAAATA
>NW_027105124.1:240571-255355 GCF_000696795.3 Halyomorpha halys
TACGCACTATTTATGATAAATGATAAATTTCACTTTTAAGTTTCTAGCGTTCTCTTGAATTTTACGTTGTTGCTGCGAAAAATGTATTTACAATTGAACAAATAATTTAAAGAAATATGTGATTCTGGATGAAATCCCTAAAAATATGTTAAAAATGACAAATATTTTAGAAAATATATTATTTACAAAAAAATTGTAAAAAAGGCCAAATATTTTAAAATATGTGAAATGAAAATGGCTTGTTTTGGCCAGAAATGTCTAGTAAAATCTATAGTTAGTAAGGAATCGCAGATATCATGGTCAGGTAAAATTGATCCCTAGTAATAATTCTAATTGAGCTAACGTTTCGCCCCACGTTGCAGGGCTTCATCAGGGCTAAAAAAGATACAAACATGTAACATAAGTAGAAAGTAAATGCAAAGTTAAAAGGGTATACAATGAAAAGTAAAAATTAAATTAAATCAGAAAAATAAAAGGTTATAGATAATAAATGGAAACGGAAATAATAACAGATAATAAGAAGGGACATAAAAGAAAGTTCAAACTAAGAGATGAAAAAAGGGGGATAAGAATAAAATAGAGAATAAAGGAAGAAAATTAAAATGTATCTGTTTGACCAAAGTCAAAGACAGAGTGAACCGTTTATATTGGGAGGAGTGGGGATTGACAGTTAAGTACATTCAATTTGAAAATAATTTTAAAATAAAAAGTAAACAGTATAGAAAATTAAAGAAAATATTAAAATTAGGTAAACAGTTAATGATACTTTACACAATAGAAGAGAAGAAATTCTATATTTAAAAAAACATTATTAATGTACACGGATAGAAAAAACAGAAGAAATAAAGTCAGAAGAATGAATACAAGGAATATAAGGATGATATATGATCTAATAAATTTGCTTTTGGATTTATTATTATTTTTTTTTTATTTCAAAAGGTTTTTTATTTTACTTATGCTTTCAACGGAATTGAAAACGTCATTTAATTGATTTAGTAAGTGGCATAAGTACATCCATTGCCAATTATTTTTTAAATAATGTTAATTATACTAATTGAGATGATAAATCTGATACTTTTAAACAGGTCAGGTTCGGCGGTGGGAGATGTGCCCCTGTCAAAGGCGCACATACAAAGAGGGCGCTAAATTCCTCGTTTTTATAGACTCAACGCGTAGTTCATTTCCAAATCGAGGTTTAGGTTTTGATAATAACAGGGTTTTTTATTTTAAAAACAATAAAAAAGTTTACAGATATTTTAAAAACTTGGTCAGAACCACTACCCTCCCTCGGGTATTGTAATGAGCAGCTTTATAAAAATTGCCAAGGGCACTGAAGGACCTTACTATGACCTTAGAAACCCTAAAAAATTATTCTACTGATTAATCTGCCAACAGTATATATAAATTTAATCCATTGCAAACCCTTTAATATAGCGACTAGAACATAAGTTGACTTACGCCACATTCGAAATAAACTGCTTATATTATAAAATATTTATTGCAGTCTACTTGACATAAAATATATGATCTTTATGCTTTCTTATGCACTAGATATTTACGTAAAAAATCACACTGAATGCGGCTATTAAAAATTTATTTCCTTAAGACTTGTATTCAATGATTTAATAGATTAAAAGTAGAAGAACTGGGAGATGAATGTTGAGACTTTGATATGATGATTGGTAGTTACTTTTTTAAAAAAAAAAAATTTTTTAATGTGCTAATAATAACCAAATTATAGTAACTTTAGAATATAAAGATTTTTTTATGCTTACTAGCGTGAAAGGAAAAATATCTTTAGATGCTTCTGATTATTTATAATTCTTAAAATTACTATTAATATTAATAATATTTTAATACATAATATTATTTATAATTTTAACAATTAGTTACCTCGTAATTATTATTGAGCTCATAAAAAACAGAATTAATGAATTTTTTTTGTTAATTCATATGCATCTTGCAAAATATGATTGTACAATGAAAGGGAAGTCAAACATCGTCCGATGCATTTATTTTATATGAAAACATTTTACGGTACATTTAGTTCTAAATATAAAGTATAAATATCACTCTAATAACATAACATATTTACTTTTTATTATAAAAGTAAAAAATAGCATAGAAATAGTTTACTCACGGTATATCATTTCTCGGAGATCTTCTAGCAACTCAGTCCGCTTGTCTGGAGTTTCACCCAGGCGGACCCTTGCATATTCAATAACCTCATCCGGTACGTGTTTGATATCTAAGAAAGGCTGAACATCCCCGATGTCGTCCTTTATCACACTCTCCGGCATACTGGAAATAAATATATCCAACAATTAATTATTATAAGCTAACTTAAAATAATATATAAATAAAATGTAGAAAAAGATTAATTTACAAAATTATTCTATTTTTACATTTTCAATATTTGTTATCTTATCCGTGATGCAATATTCTTTTTCTTTATTTCTATTTTATCATTATATTGTTTTTTCACACACATTGACGTATATTATTCTTTCTCATGCCATATTATGATTTATCTCATTGTAGTTTCTTGTTCTGCCCATTATCTAAATTTCTTGTTACACTGTTTTTAGTCTGTATTTTACTTATTTGTGTATCATTTCTAACCGCACTCTCGATCATCTTCTCCTCAAATTAAAGATTTCTGTGGGGCGTATTTTTATAAAAAATGAGGTACTGCCTGTTATAACGTTCTTCTGCGAAAAACTGAGGCTTAATGGTCCGATCATTTAACTATGTTGAGCAGTAAATTACAGGTATGAATTTCGAAATATTAAAAAAAAAATAAAGAAGTTGAAAACAAAATGATTAATATGTTGATAGATTCCAAAAATATAGAATTTACCCATTAACGATTAATCGATCTAATAATGTAGAGATATCAGGAATGAGAACAACATGACCGGACCGGGCAAACGCAAACAAGAAACAATACATCTCACCTCAATACTTAACTAATGGATAAGTAACTCGTAGATTAATAACAAAATTAATAGAGGTTCTTAAGATTTTTTTTTATATCTAAGCAATTGATGACTTTTTTTCATTCCCTACTTCTTCATCTCTGGCGTAAAAGTGGAGGAGAAGAGTTACTCATTAATAGACCAACCTAATTTAACCAGATTGGGAAGTTTTAGTCAGCGAGGTCGCACCGAAATAATTGTTAACCCACCGAGGCTTGAATCGAGTAATTTCAAGATTACTAAGATAATGCCTTAACACACTCCCTTACAATGGCTCCCGGCAATTCATGCCCAAAAATATGTAGCTCCTTCAAAGTTTATGACGCAAAACCAAAAGCAATCGCTAATAGATCAGTTTAGATTAGTTATCACATTCTAATCAAACCTCTTATATCTACAATTAGTAAGTAATTTTATCTTTGCTTAGAAATATCCTTCGCTAACAAAAATATTGAATATATTGAAAATATTTCAGTGATTTAGGATAAAGATATCGAATATAGCTATGATAGGTAATATTTACAATGAGTCGGATATTACTTGTAATAACCAGATTAACTTTAAACCTTTAAAAGTAAGATTAGGCAGTTAAAAAAAAAGAAGAAAAATTTCAAACAGTTATTGAAACAAAAACAACAGTAAATTATATAAATTATCATAATCTGGATCAGTTTTTAATGTCTGATATTAATTCGACACAGTATAATTTAAAACTTTGAGACCTTCACAGCGTATAATTCCGGTTATGGCCAGCTACCACGGTCATGCGGAAAAAAGCTTTTTAACATACTTAACTATTTATTACAATAAAAAGGTAATGTATAACAATAAATAAACAAACAAACAAAGATAAACAAAACAAATCCGTCAATTTTAATCCATTAACATGTTCAAGTAACAAACCGATATAATCATCCAACATTTCTATTCCTAATGACAACTTTAACACAGTGTTTAGATCAGAAAAAACTAGCGAATATGAATCCAAGTGATTTTTAAAAAACTTACCTAATTATTTTTCATACAATTAACAAAATCATATTTTAAAAACTATTAATAAAAACATTACTAAACTCCATTAGATTTTGAGAAATTTAAAGAAATAAATAGTTACTTTTATATAATTATGACTTACTAAGGACTTCCATGCTGTTAATGAGATAGAAACACGAATAAGTTTGGATGAAACGACAACTTTATGGACCTCTTTGTTTTATTTTAAGAATATTTCCTGTGAGAAGAATCTAGTTACTAGTAATTTTTATTAGTTTTAAATTTACATTTAAATTTTATTATTATCATTAGTACTATTTGGATATTGAGTTATACAGAATTTTACAAAATCTGTTCTTTTAATTATCGGCAATAATTTAGTCATCATTTAACTTACTATGTCATTTTCTTATATGAGTCATTAATAAAACAAAAAAGTTGAGTGTTTGCTACTTTAGCGCACTTGCTCAGCCTCCAATGGCTCACTACCAGTGATGCGGCGAGAGGGATGCGCTGGGATCTCTTGAGCTCTGCTCTACCCCTCATACGTTGGGAATAGAGTGGGCTCAGGGATCCTCTGGTCGATTGTGTAAATATTCTATATTAGAGTGTAAATGTGACAAGAGATTATATTATTTTTTATTTTTATTTTTTCATACACATAGTGTGATTATGTTTATTTTGTTTATTCTACTGTTTGTATATATTTTAAGAGATTTTTTTTTTCATTCATTTATTTATTTTATTTTATTTTAGTATGTATGAGATCATTCATCACTATAACCTATTTCCCACAACTGTGT
Source organism: Halyomorpha halys (assembly GCF_000696795.3). Classification (NCBI taxonomy): domain Eukaryota; kingdom Metazoa; phylum Arthropoda; class Insecta; order Hemiptera; family Pentatomidae; genus Halyomorpha; species Halyomorpha halys. The sequence continues at coordinate 245,346 of NW_027105124.1, forward strand.
GACAGATTGTAATATCTATCAATAAAGAAAAGTATTTAAAAAATAAATAAATAAATCAAAAAAGTAATGATTAACACAGTATTCAATGAATGTTTATAATTGATACGGATTAACATAATATTAAGTAGTAAAGCATTTTTAACACAATTGAAGATTTTTTAAAAATATTTGTTCATCAAATTAGCTGGTCCCTCACACGCACTGCAACATGTTACTGCACTGAAGCATGATAAGACGGGAACAGTTAATGATTGATATTTAACTTTTTCATAAAACGATTCATTATTTTTATTTCGGTCACATCTTGGATATAATTAGTTCAATTATATTCGGAATTAACGAATATACGAAATACTCGAAAATAAACGAGTAATTCGAAAACAAACTCCTGACGTCAATAATAAGAGGGGCTATTTTGTCTTCATACATCAAAAATATTCTTTATTTTAGTGAATCTGAAGGCCGAGCTGTCGCAGTTACTTTTTTTTTTTTTTTTAGACAACATTTGTAATAGCTGATTACTGTTTGGTCTAAACTGCACTGACTAATTGCATCTTTTAAAGACTTGTTTCACAAAAAGAAGAACTTCATAACCGGCTGCAGGATAAAATATATCTTCTAAGAATTCATTTGTCTGAGAAGGGATTACGATTTGTTTTTATTAATTTGTTAAAAATCGAATATATTTTTACTAGCTAACAAAATTATATTTACCCAATTATCAATAATAATCCAAATAAATAATATTTTAAGTGGTAAAATCAGATTCTTATATTGCTGAAATGATAAATAATTATTGCATTAAAAATACATCAAGATGGATTTTATCTATTTTTCTATATGGTCTAAAATCGGTTTTAATTTTCCTTAAGAGATTGTATTATCTTTCGATAATTATTTACTTACTCTGTGCTCTGATAAATTTCTTTATCTATTCCTCTATGTGCTAACTCGCTTACATACAAAACAGCATATAAATGAGATATTGCGAGAAAGGACAATGGTAAAATACCAGTTGAACGCTTGGCATTGTTTCCTTACCATTAAATTAAACAAGCAATACCACAGGATTGCGATGTAGTTAGTAAAAAAAAACAGTAATAGATTCAATGAGCTGTATTATAATGGTAGTAGTTCATTATTGATAATTACTAGGAAAAAACTAACTGGCCTGAGCAAACATAAATCCATTGCAATTAACTGTGATTCATTGATCAATTATAGCAAACTTGAAAGCGAGGTTTCCTTACGGCATCTAGTTGTAAATCAAACCAATAAATCTCCCAAGTTTCTATGGAATGAGAGCTTTTAAGCTTTAGCCGATTCTAAATTGCTCGATATACTTCTATAATATGGAGAAAATTAAAAAAAAGTATTATGTTCTATGAGGTTGGCATACTAATGTATTTGTCAATAATATAGTTAGAATAATAATAAAATTGAAGTATATAAGTATAAGTTTGTTTTAACTCTTTATTCGATTTTGCTTATGGAATAAAATCTATTTCACATCATTCTAGATAAATCTCAGCTATCATTTAACAACAAATGATAAATTTGTAAGACAATACTAAAAACTACTCGACGTAATGATCCAAACTATGGCGAAGAAATAAATTTTCTAAAATCAGACATATTCAATCCATTTAGCCATAATCCGTTCGACAATAGTTAATGCTCCACACTAAGAAACTATAACCGAAATGATCTTGATATTCCTTTTTAACTTTTTTTTATCCAGATTTCATCATCTTAATAATTTAGCACTCCATCCAGTTTCACTCTTCCCTCCAATCCTATCCGAAGGTTAAAACAGCAGTGCCAAAGATACTTGTAAATAATACTACAGGAGTTCTGGCAATGGCCATATTTTCCAATCAAGTCTTAAGTTCCTTGCCTATAGTCCCCACAGGCTTTAATACCACTAGTGTGATAGAGAAAGAAGCTCCAAGATAACCTGGAGTCTCGATTTTTCCTCCACATGTAGGAGATGGGAGACAACCTGAGTTCAGAACTCTTCAGGCTGCATTCATTCAAAGAAATGAATATGCTTATTTTACTTTATTTAACTATATGATTAATTTTTTTTTCATAATTTTTTAATAATGATTATTTGGTTGATAGTTAAGTTATTAATATTTTTGTAAATATAGTGTACTCTCTAATATCTATTTCCAGTCTACTTAAGTAAGTCAGATTGTTATTTTACTCAATAAAAATTGTTCTCAATACTACATTCTCTTTGGTAAATAAGTCTTTCTACCTTTGAAAAAATGAGACCTTAGAAAAAGTTGCAGATCCTAAAGTAATCGATTTTATGAACATTAAACATTTCATATACCAAAAAAAAACTTTTTTTTGTTTTTAATTTATTTCTAAGAAACAAATATTTTATAAACGTGAAGAATACTGAATTAGTCGTAGGTTACTACGACTAATAAAATTTTCTTTTTAAATGGAAATACTTGTTTTCCACTTTAAATTACGGAACTGAAAAATTGTGGCACTATTTTCAATAACACATGAAAAGTGACACAACTTTATTTTAGTTCAAATGAAAATGAAAAAAATAAAATAAATAAAAAAATCAAAACGTTGTGACCTTGTTACCTTGTTAACATTTCTTTACTTCAGGTATATTTAGATTTTTTCACCTATGAGCAAACATTCAATAGTTTTGTCACTATAAAGAACTGATAAATGCCTTCATAATTCTACTAAACTCTTATGAATTACTATAATTATTGTAGAGTTATAGCCAAAATAATGCTACCAAACAATTTAACACCTCTTCAGCCCTCACTGCACATATTTTATTAACCACATTTTTTTTTCTTTCCATTAATATTTTAAAATACCACATAACATATTCTATCTTACAAATCCTTGATAATTATATTATCAAGGATTAAATAATGAAAACAATAATACATATTTTTAACTAAAAAATTTTCAAAATCAAAAGCCAATGCGAACGTATACCCTAATGACAATAACAATGAATTTTAAAAAATGGATAGTTCAAAAATATTAACTAAAAAGATATTTATAATAATAATTTTTCATAGGGACGATTAAATTGATACAACTAAATTTAAATTCAACTAAGTTACTCTATTTCATAGTTATTTGAAGTAGGAAATATTTACCGATAATTTTATTTTCTATATTTCATTATATTTTAAAAATTTTAAAAGAAAGGCTATGTGGTATTTTTTCATTGAATTCTATAGTCAGCTCTCTTTATTATTGTCGAACAAGATCATGCAAATTACAACGTTCTTCAATGTCATAGGGCTAATGGAAGCTAAAAACAGAAAATAAAGAAAAAAAAAACTGGAGAAAAACTAAAAATAGCAAACTGCTTCAATAAGAATGGATTTTTTTATGACATTGATGACATTCTTTGAGTAGTATCGACTATCATTAACCACATTCCGAGCTATTTTGTTCGAAACTATACAGTCTCTTCATTGCAAGTACTGGTTTCGACACTAAATCTGTCACAACAGTTGAACATCTGACAAGCGACACACAACAGTCTAGTTTTCCTGGTTTGAACATAACCAAGTCCAACCAATCAGACGATTACTGATGCTTTGGAAATTTATACACTTCCAAATTCCACATGGGTTTATTAGTTACCATAATAAACTCAGATACTCAGAGCCTGATAGGCAAAAATTCGTAAAGTCCCTAAATCGCCTCATTTAATTAAACCAAAAATTACCGATCATCTTGAGGATGTAGACAATTAGGGAAAAAATAGAATAAATTTAAAACATTTCTTATAATTTATTTAGGTATAAAAACCAAAAAAAGTCAAAATGCGGAATTCGCATATTATGGTTATGAATATAAATCAAAATAGGACCTTTTATCCTCAAAATAAAATTCAAAAAGGGGTCAGACATGAAGTTGAAATGTGTGGGGACAGAAATAATTCGGAGTCATCGTCCATCAAAGCCAATGAAGGATCACAAGAACAGGCTGAAAAGCATGTTGCATAAAGTGCTTTCGCACGAGGGGCAAATTCCTTGGTTGCGTTTCACACAGGAGTAGTTCGTGTCAAGACTGTTTGGTAGATTTGGGTTTGGGCTGGTGTCACTAGACAGATGTTTTAGGGAACAATTGGTGGTATCGGTATCGAATTTTCGGGTTAATTAATTGATTTCATGCCGTTTTCGATTTCAGGCGCTTTTTAAATATTGCTCGATTAAACTATCTTAAAGTCTCCTCTTCCCATTTTAAGCTAATATTTCAAAAGTGATTTAGGACAGTCGCGCCCCGTCGGGGAAGGATTGACTTTTTTTGTGTTATGATCTTCTCTTGTGTGATTGTGACATGTCGTACATCGACCCAACTACTCGCTATAATTGTATGTTTGAAAAGGCTCATTTGAAAAATTAATACAGAATTATTATTATTATCAGAAAAATTACAGAGATTTACCTATATGTAGTAATATCTACTCGAATATCGATATTAGTATTGATTCTCAACTCGATATAACTCACCATTTCAAAATATAAATTAATAACGATTCCAATAATAGTACCCATTCTAATATCAACACTAATATCGATTTCAATATAAATATTTATATCAATTCTTATACGGTTATTTTTCTATAATATATGAGCCCGATGTGTGCCTAATTATCAATATTTTTGGCGATATCAATATATCAATTGTTACTTACTACTATCTCAAAATAATGTATATTTTCGATATTTATATCGTTACCAAGACCGATTTGGACTTGGTTACGTTGTTTGCGGGGTTGTGGAGGTCAGTTTAAAATGTAGCGTCAACTCCAAATCGATCATTTTAACAATTTATGTCATAATCTATTTTTAAATTCGAGACATATAAGTTCAATTATTCTAGGAATGCTGGATGAATCCTATTCGTGCTTGCGGTTTTTAATTAAAGTATGGCCCTAGTGCATACATTTTCAAATTTTATCTCTATAAATAAAGATGCTTTACTGAGAAAGCAGTAGGAGTTTGATTATAAGAAGTTCAGCATTCCTTACTAGTTACTTATTTAAGACTTTATAGAAATATATATTATCCGATAATAGAAACAAAACCTGTACCCTTTTTGGATAATTTACTGAATTTATTTTAAACAACAGGGAAGAAAAAAACTATGATTGTCCAACTTTTATAATTAAATGCTTAAAATTACCCCCACTTCTTAATAATAACTGTAACCTTGAAAGCAAAAGATCTGAAGATAAATGTATAAACTAATAAATTACAAAAAAGAGGTAAAAAATTAAATTAATATTCATAATATGCCATGTAAATAAGAGACTAGAACACATAAATTATCAAATAAATACGCAGTATATCAAACATTATAAACATATGTTTGCCGGAAATGTCTATGTTTCCAGATAAGATTTCCTTATACCTATTAAATCACGAAACTTGACGACATTGAAAATCTTGAAAGACTTCAACACAAGTTTTTCCAAAAGGGGATTAATAAAACTGTATATCCTATAATGCATTAATATCTGACAGCTAAGCCGAAAGATAAAGGATTCATATAGAATAAATAAGATAATTACACATATTTGCTATAAGTAATTAGATCATAATAATTTAATAGAAAGTAATGGAAGCACGCTTGAGTAAGGCAAACAGTTAGTTATCGGAATATGCCAAGAATGGTTACAATTCGTAATCGGTAAGAATCAAAGGAAGTTGTACTTTTTTATTATACATATACGGTTTCACGAAGGTTTTTTTTTGTTTTTTGTTATTTAAAATTACTTTTAAAAAACGAATTTTATTTTATGAAGGCTAACGGTCGACTAAAATTACTTTTATAATTAATTCTATATTTTTCACGTCTGAGGTTATTCTCTTTAGTATTAGAGGAAAACTTTGAAAAAATAAAAAATGCTGGAATAAAGATCACAAAAAAATCCTAAGTAAAATCCTTGATGCTCCTTATTACGTTACAAATAAACTCATTCACAAAGACCTTAACATCCCATTCGTTCCAGAATTGGCCCAAAACAAATATGTGTCTTTTCATTCCAAACTCTTTAACCATTCTAACCCATTAATTCTTAATATTTCATCCTTAACAATCCCTGATAATCCTCCGAGGCGTCTGAAAAGAAGATGGCCACGGGACCTTCTAATTTAATGTTTGAAGTACCACCGATGGGTGGTTCCTTCTCAAGATTTTCAAGTGTATATGAAACATACAACATATTTAACTTATTGTATTATTTTGTACAGTTGTAAATTACATTAAATAAATAAAAAAAATTCTATCGAAACGGAAAATAAAGCTAGAAAAACTTTTGTTAGTTAAAATTTAATTGGGTTCCACATCAAAATAAAAGAGTTTGCACATGCACTACTTTGGGGTAAAAAGAAATTCTTTATTTTACTATCATGAATTTTTAGTTCCATTAGATGATAATCAAGACACATTCAGAGGTTTTTAATAATACTTTAATTAATTTTTAAGATAGTGAATAAGGATTAGTTCAAAGTTTAATTCCAGCTAAACAATAAAATTATAAATCGGAACAGGAAACCCCTTTGAAAATAATTCATTAAAATGTATAATATTCTAACAATCTAAAAAATAACATTTATTGATTAATTTGCTTTTAGGAGGAAGAAATAATAAATTTAAGATGAATCAAATCGTAAGGTCTGGGGAGAGCTCCGGAGCATGTGAATAATAGGTTTTAAAAAAGGAAGTTTTATAATAATTACACAATTATTATTGTTAGTTTTCGTTAAAAAGAAATATATACATTCCTTTAATTAAAGTTTTAAGTAATTAAAATTTTTAAATTGTAATTTTGTTTTTAATAAATTGTTTTATTAGTAGTTGTTGTACTGTTAGTAGAAGTAGATGAAAAATCTATTTCAGGATATTTCACGTAGACTTTAGTCATATTTTTCTAAAAACTACGAGCTATATTTTTATTTTAAAGCTAATCATACAAATATATATAGCCGAATTCATCAAAATGTTGAAAATACTATCATACATTTATGTGATCGAGAATGAATCGTATTTTTCAGGGCACTTGCAAAAACAAAAGAAAAATTGTTGTTAATTCCCTTCTTATATATAGATCTTCTATACTGTTTATGTAGATCCCATGTTAACCGGCCAAGCATTAACCGATCAAGTCAGAAAAAATAATAACATAAAAAAGGAAGTGGATTGATGCTTTTACCATGAAGAACTTATAAATATATTAAAATTCATTCATTCAATAGTTTTTTTTTTTTTTTTTTTTTTTTTTTTTTTTTTTTTTTTTTAAAGACGAAACCGTCTTATGCATTAGGAGATTGGTAAGAATATTGTTTAATACTCATTATTACTGCTTAAATGATTAGATAATATTAAGATCCAATCACATGAATAAATTCAATGGCTATTATTGGTAATAAAATTTTTAAAGCTCACCTGATCTACAAGTCATAAAAATACTTAAGGATTTATGCACAAAAATAACACCACATCTGTCGAGTAAAAAGAACGGATGCCACGTCTTCTAGAAAATATTCCGGAACATTTTTTGATATACACTAATGATTCCAAATCAGACAACTCAACCGCCTCATTTCTCGTTACACGCTCTTCAACTCACAAATTTAAATTACTTAAGTTATGTTCAATATATACCGCCGAACTCCACACAATATCATCAGCCCTCCATTTTTTGCCTTTCAATAACTTCAATATTAATAAATAAAAGATAATTGGAATAATCTCAGATTTTTTTTTCCTTTTCTTACGTCGGCCCAAGACTCCCGTTGGAGTCTTACACTACCCCTGTTGTTATATAATCTCAGATTTGTTGAGCTCTCCAAAAAGTTTGAGAAACATGTATTCCGAACATCCACTCATCAAGAGATATTGTTAGAATACAATTTTTTCTCCTAAAATATCATAACAAGGTAAGTCCATTAATTTCATATGGGCCCCAAGCCACATTGGCATTGTAGGCAACGAGCTTGCAGACAAAGCTGCCAGAGAGGCACTCACGCTCCATCAAAACTCAGTAGACCTCTTAAAATAAAAATATTGAAAATATGGCTGCTCATGTGGGATAAAAGCTCTCTGAAGAAATTAAAAGAAATAAAAAGATCAATAAAACCATTGTCGACATCCTACCGCAGCTGTTTCAGAGAGGAAGTTGCTCTGGCCCGCTTGAGAATAGGTCATACTCTTCTTACGCACTCTCACCTGATCAGAAAACTGCCACCTCCAACGTGCCAACATTGTCAGTCCATTCTCACGATAAAACATATTTTTGAAGAATGTACTCACTATTTGCCAAAAATAAACAGGATGGGACTGACCCCAAATTTGTCAGAAGCTCTCAGAGATGAGCAAGCTAAAGTTACATTAGTGCTTAAATTTTTAATAGCCCATCGCCTTCTTTCTAAATTAGTGCTCCTCTTCGATTTTAACTTTTTTTTAATTTCATTTATTATTAATTTTTACATTTACATGATTCACGTTCCTCTTTTAGATTTGTGTGCGTGCGTGTGAGCGATGATAAAAGGTTTATGCCTTTAAACAACAACAACTTAAACAACGACTTAAGGACAGAAATGAATTTTTTTTTAAATATTTGATTTCAACATTGATACATTTATATTATGGCTTATACATTATTGTTCTTTCTTGTGATATAAGAGCCGTGAGAGCAAAAGTGGTGTATTTTGTTCTATTATTATCAAAATTAATATTTGTAAAAGATAATAATTTCACTAATTACTAATTGCTTTGACTTAAAAATTAGAGCCTTTTTAAGTTTAAGCATATGATTGGATATGCTTCTAACTGACTGTTATTCTAACAGAATAAGCTGTTATTCTTTAATAAAATCATCATAGAACTTTTCCCGAAGTTTTTAACATCACATGACTCCAAGTTCAACTCACACTACTATATTGGTTTGTCTCTTCTGTCATTCACCCTCGATATAGTCTGTCTAAAATAAAAAAATTAATAAATATTCGTAATAAATAATACATTTTTGATATAATTATTGAAAATGTTTAGCAGAATTAGTGTTTTTAACTAAGTATTTATAATGATAATTAAAATTGATATAAATGTTATTGTAGAACATTTAATTTTCAAACCCAATATATAAAAAATTAAAAAACAAAGACTAAACTGAATATTCCAATATCGATAAAACATGCAGAAATGTAAGTTATTGATTGAAATAAATATTTAATATTACTGGAGCGCTTGTTTTTTTTTTCTCTTTTTAGAGTATACATTATTCCCGTATCAAATCGATTGTCGATAACAGTTGTCAACACTTCAGAAATATTTGCTGTTGAAAATTATTATTTATTTGCTTTGTTAAAGATAAGGTTAAACGTTTTCTACGCATGAACAATTAGGTTGTTTTTAACTTATGAAGGGAAAAACGATGAAAATAACCTATCTGTTTCCACAGTATTGGTTGTCCTATCTTTTAATATCAATAAATCAATTAGTTTTATCAAATGAATTAATAGTTGTATTGAATAATTTCATTTTGACACTGATGACTCATATTTGAAAATAATAAATTAACTTATCATCCTTCAAATTCTTAAATTGTTATTTATTAGTAATTGAAACAAAACAGACACGATTTTTCTCTCTTTTGCAGTTCCAAATTCGCTGGATGCTTAGCAGATCTTTAATTAGTTATGGAAATTGATGTATAAACATTAATTACCCACGCATTTATTTTATGTGGTGATAAATTCAAATATCTGTGAATTAAAATTATTTTGCCTGGGATAAACCATCAACAGAAAACATTTACGTTTTGTTTATAATTATTTAATTTATAATAGAGATATAAAATATCGTAATCTACTCATGTAACATTTTATAAAAAGGAGGTTTTAATTGTTCTAGTTCTAGAGTTTTAATTGTTCTAGCTCACTCATTTATATATATTTTTTTTAAATAATATAATTTAATGTTTTATTATTAATTTG
>NW_027105124.1:256626-257156 GCF_000696795.3 Halyomorpha halys
TATTTTCAGATGCTTTATTCAGTTTAATTGCTGAAAACAAATAGGATTACTTTATTGTCATTATTTAATTGTACATAGTACATAATACGTAATTTTATGTTTTTTAATGTACAGAAAATCTTAATATAAATTTGTTATAAAACGGTCACTACACAATGATGTTAATATTTTCCTATACCTATATAGGTCCATAGGTATATAGGTCCATACGCCTAAGACCTTCACCTTGGATTAACCGGTTATAACGAGAACAGGCTATGGATACAGTACCAAGTTTGCCATTAAACTAGAGTGTTACTGTATGTATATATATATATATCGCAGCTGTTTCAGAGAGGAAGTTGCTCTGGCCCGCTTGAGAATAGGTCATACTCTTCTTACGCACTCTCACCTGATCAGAAAACTGGCACCTCCAACGTGCCAATATTGTCAGTCCATTCTCACGATAAAACATATTTTTGAAGAATGTACTCACTATTTGCCAATAATAAACAGGATGGGACTGACCCCAAATTTGTCAGAAGCTCTCA